>NC_055969.1:7884242-7929242 GCF_018492685.1 Alosa sapidissima
GGAGGCCTGTCATGGCCGCTGTCATCTTGTCCCGGTGTGAAAAAGAAAAGGAGGAGGAGAGAAAGTGAGAGACGGAAGGAGAGAAGGAGAGAGGGGACGGAGGGAGGGAGGGAGAGAGTATATGAGGTGAGAAACAGTGGATGAGCATAAGAAAACCAAGAAAGAAAGAGTATATGTGAGTATATGTGAGCTTTTTAGAATGAAGGCATGCATGCGTGTGTGTGTATGTGTGAGAGAGAGTGAGGAGAGAGAGAGAGAGAGAGTCAGAGAAAGAGAGAAAGAGAGTGTGAGGTGAGAGAAAATGACAGAAGGGGAGGGAGGAGAGTAGACAAGGCTGGTCTGTGTGTGTGAGTGTGTGAGACAGAAAGAGAGAAATGTGCTGAAAGAAGGAGAGATGCTCGTAAGACACACATGGCCAGTCTCTTTCCCTCCCTCCTTTCCTCCCTCCCTCCTTCTCTCCTCTCCTTTCAACAACTACAGAAGCCACGTAAGGACAGTGAGCTTTTGGTGGAGGGGGTACAGTGGGCTTTCATAATGATATAATAACACCTTCTAAAATGTCTCACATCTTTATGGTCCATTTTATGTATGGGGACCTCAAAACATATGAGCAGGGACTCAGTTTTATGCTATTTTGACTGTGCAGTCCACCGAAAGTGTGATACAAAGGATGCAATATTCCAATTTGACTGTAAAACTGATCGTACCTCAGATACATCAGCACCATAAAAAATTATCACACCACAGAAAAATAGTTGAACTAAAAAAATCATGAAATTAATAAGAATGTATGTTCTGTCTTTGCCTTTTAATGTAACCAATCAGTATTCCAACCAGAAGACGTGCAATTATCCCTATGGGTTTCTATGCATTTGCCATCCATCGCTCTGCCTTTAGTAACTCAGATGATGAAATCATCTATTCAAATGCATTTACATGCTGGGGGTAGGAGACTAAATGATGAAGCTGTAATGACAGAAATCCATTGAAGGCATAATTAAATTGTCTGGCATTTTGAGCAGATGGGGGAAATACTGTATGCATTATTTACATTCAATATCCCACAATGAGAAGATTCATAAACACACTAGCAATGCCATTGGTATAGAGAGAGCTTACAGGCAAATATTAATTTTTAATTGCTGTTTTTCTTTGTGAAGAAAAAGCTCCTCACACCTTTCAAGAATGTGAAATGGCAACAGACGTTGCGTGGTGGAGGTGGGAGATGAAGCTATTGTCTAAAGACCTTGGTGTGAACAAATGTATTTATTTGGTGCCTGAACACAGCAGTGTGTCTGTGGCACTCCCCTGCAGGGGGGCCGGAGAGGGCCATCGCTGTGGATAGAGGAATGTGCCACCTGTTAGCAGGTACATTTAGTGGTCCATTTGGGATGCAGCCTTTTGCGGTGGCTGTGGGTTGGAGCAAGGGGGCGCCTGGCACCTCGCTGGGCACACAGATGAAGACACAGACATACATGAACAGGGGGCTGTAGCAGGGGGGTGACAGGAAAAACTCACAAAGGCAGGAAAAACACTCACAAACACTCACACACACACACACACACACACACACACACACACAGACACATAGACACACACATCCACAGGTGGAGAAAATTTGGCATACGGTGAGGATGTTTGTGTGTGTGCGAGTGAAAGAGCTGTGGACTGGTGATTTGTTTGTTCAAACAGAGGGTTGGCCTCAAGGCGGAGACATCGGAGGAAGAGGCACCTGAGACAGATCCATGCTGACAGATCAAACACACACACACACACACACACACCAACACCACAAACATGCAAACACACACACAATATAACTTGCACAGATCAGACTTGACACATCAAAGCAGTAGCCCATGGGAGGGGGCTCTGCATAACACACAGATGCTCGAACACACACACACACACACACACACACACACACACACACAAACACACGCACACACACTCACTTGCAGCAACACATGCACACACACACACACACAAACACACAGATTCTCACATACACACACACACACACACACACACACACAAAGTATAAACAGTATACGACTACTCATTTACAAACATATAAACACATTCAAAGATATATGTCAACACACATTGACAAGTATGCACTTTTTATTCTTAAACAGTGATTTATTTGATTATTTTTTTTCACCAGTAGGATTTTATATAGTGTTTCAATTCTGCATTGGACTGAAATATTTTATTTATGTAAATATTAATAATGTAAAAAAATATCCATGCTAGTTTTTGAGTATTGCTTTTCCCATTAAGAGGTTTTTGTATGGCAAAACATGACAGTTGTGCACATGACTGTGTGCGTGTGTGTGTGTGTGTGTGTGTGTGTGTGTGTTTATGCACACGTGTTTTGGTGTACATGTATGTGTTTGTGCGTGCATGTGTGTGTGTGTGTGTGTGTGTGTGTGTGTGTGTGTGTGTGTGTGTGTGTGTCCATGTGTGTTGGGTCAGTGTTCAGGTCCAATAGCTGTGTGGTCCCTGAGGGCACTCTGTGAGTCACTCTCTGCTGTAATCATGCAGGTCTGCTCTCCCAACCTGATTTCTCCAGATTGCTCTCTCTCACTCTCTCTCTCAGTCACTGAGACACAGACACACGGACACACACACACACACAGGCACACACATTCTCTCTCTCTCTCTCTTTCTTTTTCTCACTCTCGTACATGCACACACGTTACGCACACTCTCTCTCTCTCTCTCTGTCTCACTCCCGCTCTCTCTCTGCACGCTGATTGATGGAGTTTGTTTAGTTTTAATTACGCTCCAGGTGACCGGCTGTGGTGCCGGGCCCTTCAGTGAGGCAGAAAACTCCTGCCGGTTAAGGCCACAGATTGGATTTCCCAGCAGACGCGGCAGAGCGGGGCCGTTTGTCCGCAGCTCTGGACTGTACCGGCACCGACGGCAGCACGTCTCTATATGTGTGTGTGTGTGTGTGTGTGTGTGTGTGTGTGTGTGTGTGTGTGTGTGCGCGCGAGACCACTCAAGCGCCCTCCCCACCGGACCATTTAGGCTCTCAGCCGTGTGGAAGAGGGTGCTCTGTTATCACAGTAGCAGATGTTAAATAAATTGTGAATTACTTCCTCATGCTTTACAAACATGAGGAGACACTACAAACAGAAAGAACAAGGGAGGGGGAGGGCTTATGTGCATTTTGTATATTAACAGTGCATATCTGTATATGCTTTGTATACACAGCACTTGGACACACACATACACACACATGCAATAAAAGTATAACAATTACAAATCTGTAATTTGTATACACTTCATGAATATTCACAAATATTCAGTACAACAATATGCATAAACACTAAAGATGCTTTCACCACAGGAGACAGACAATTTCAAGACCTGGAAATGACTCCTAAATTGTTTACCATACCATTTACCAACTGACATAAATATAAACAAATCTTCCTGTCCTCAGGTGCTTTTAATATTTCTCGAAATCCAAGGGTAAAATTCCCTGCCTTAACATTTTCAAAGACTATGGGACAGCAGAATAAGATTTAGGTCAGTATTTTATGTGAGACAAATGCTTTCAAAAGCAGGGCAGGAGGACGTTAACAGTGATGTCTCACTTTAGCATTGCGCTATGACCATGAGAGTGGGCCTCTCCGAGCCCCAAACATGAGCACTGCAAGCAGTACACCCAAACTGTCACGCCAACACAGTCAGATTGGGCACAGCTTCACAGTCAGGCACCACAGAGGCGGTGTGCATCACTTCTTCTTTTTTCTCTCTTTTACTCCTCCTCTTCCTCCTCTCTCTCTCTCTCTCTCTCTCTCTCTCTCTCTCTCTCTCTTTCTGCTCATTCCCTAAGCCCCTGTGTCTGCTGCGGGCTGGGGGGGCTCCTGCGGGCATTGATCCTGCCGAGAGTTATCATGCAGAAACAGGAAGGACCTCACCGGCAGGGTAGAGGAGAGGAGAGAGGGAGGAGGAGAAGAGAGAGAGAGAGAGAGAGAGAGAGAGAGTGAGAGAGAAGAAGGGAGCGGAGAGGAGACGAGAGGAGGGCATGAATCAGCAGTCAGAAGCCACGACACCTGGTGTGACTTCTCTTCCTTCTCTCACTCTCTTCTTATCTCTTTCTCTCTCGTTCCTTTGTCTTATCCTCTCTAACAGCTGTGCAGCATGCCCATTGATTCATCCAATCGTCTATCCATTTGTTTATCTGTTTGTTTGAGAAGAGACCAATGCAATTATCGCACAGCCATAGTGAGCCATGAAGTGGTTTTGATGTGCAATTGCACTTTGGCTAATTGGAAGCTGTTGGTCATTTGCAATGTTTGTCCATAACAGTGTTTAAAGGTCATTTCTTTTTCTTCTTAGCAATAGTTAAAAAAACAAAAATGGCACCAGGATGAAAGGCCAGATATTCTAGATAATATATGCTTCCTCAGTTAAAAAGGGTGTAGAGGTCTCTGTGTGTGTGTGTGTGTGGGGGGGGGGGGGGGGTGTTTGTATGTGTGTGTGTGTGTGTGTGTATGTACTTCGCATCTGTGTTTATCTGTATTTGTGTGCTTCAGCAAGTATATGTTTACTTCAGTTTCTTTCTCTTTCTGTGTCTGTGTGTGAGTGTGTGTGTTTATTTGTGTGTGTGTGTGTTCATGTGTGTGTGTGTGGTAACAGGTGCGTGGCGCTGCAGGGTGGTGCTGATGGGTTGTGTAATGGCATAGATCCGGTTGGAGCGCCGTCTCAGCTGTTGCTGCTGCTGCCACCTTCCCCACCAGCCTCTGTCATTAACATCCCCCAGACCGGCCCCTCTGACAGCACCATCCTCCAACTCTCTCTCTCTCTCTCACCCACCAGTACTCCTCTCTTCCCATTGCAGTCATTCTTTATTCTCTGTCTCTCTCATTCTTCCTTTCAATTTCATACATTTTTCCATAATTGCTTTTCTTTCATGTTGCCCTCATGTTCTCTCTCTCTCTCTCTCTCTCTCTCTCTCTCTCTCTCTCTCTCTCTCACACACACACACACACACACACACACACACACACACACACACACACACACACACACACACAAACACACTTACTACTCTCCAATGAGGACCTCTCAATCTTCCCCTTGAATTCTCTTTCCCCTCTCCCTCTCTCTTTTTCTCTAACACCTTGTCCTTTTTACATAGTCTGTACTGCCCTCACTGGGCTCCTCTTCCTTTTTCAGTCTTTCATCTCATCTTTTCCATTTTCACTTTCACATCTTTTCTTTTGCTGTTTGCTTGGCTGGCTCAGTGTTTAGGCTGTGTCTCACTGTCTCGGTCCTTTCATTGCTCCCTCTCATTCGTTCACATTCATTTGTCTTTTGCTGTGTTTATCCCTTTGCAGTCACTATTTCCTTCAACACCTCTTTCACCCCTCCCTCACTCTTTGTCTCTATCTCTCCATTCTCACCACCTCCAAGCCACTACCTTTCCTCCTCTATTTCCCTCAGTGGAGGCAGTAAATGTGGTGTGATGCAGTGTTAGGTGTGTGTTTGTGTGTGTGTGTGTGTGTGTGTATGCTGCCATCACCAGTGTTCTGCCTCGGTGGACAGCCAGCCCATGTGCTTCATTATGTGGCAGCCACTGACACCAGCCTCCTGTCACCTCACACACACACACACACACACAAACACACAAACACACACACACAGCTCAGCACCCCTGTCCCCGAAAGCCAGGCAACGACACCCAAACTCAACCTCAGCCAATCTGAGCCTCATGCCTTCTTCTTTATGAAATAAATATTTCTTGGTTAGGCTGTGGCCTCCACTAAAGTCTGTAACATTATTTGAAGGGAAAATGGCCGATTAGACTGGAAGTGCAATTCCACAGAAAAGGCAAAGTGTGACTTCTCAGCAGTGGGAGGGGATCACTAACATCAACCACATGGATTTGACATGGAAATGAAATTATTTTAAAATTGTGTTTAATGAACTGTATGAGAGAACTCATATATCCATGAATAGATGCGTGATACATGATCAAAGTCACTCGACATCTCTTCTGCAGGTACAGGCCAAAAGGTATTTTGATATAAGATACAAATTACATTGGTTATTGGTTGGATCACTTTATTTTGCCTTTCAGTGGTTGGCAACACTTGTTGGTAGCAATTGTTTTTGTATGCAGATCTCAGAGCCTAGGCTGCCTACCGAGACGCATTTGTTTTGACGGCCTGCTTATGGGGCGGGCAGCTAGTGGATCGTAAGGAAAGATTAGATGAATGCAATCATTTATGTTTTGGCCTTTTTTGGGCCTGCATTCGCTGATACAACCTTTAAGGCATACTTTATTAACATAATGCTAATGTTTTGGCTAGTGATAATAGATTTGGTATTATACTTATGTCTTTACATATCTTTATATATCTTTTTAAATATAATGTGTTTTGTATTAAAGTGTCTGCAGAATATTTTAACTTTAGATATTTGATGGGAGATTGAAAGGGTGATTTAGTAACCACTCTAAAAAAGTAGTTTCAGTGTTTGAGTGTGTCTTTTGTTTGTTTGTTTGTGTGTGTGTGTGTGTGTGTGTGTGTGTGTGTGTGTGTGTGTTTGTGTGTGAAATATCACACTGTTGCAGAACACTTTGCCTCGACTGCAGGGTCGTGTGTTTGGGTGTGTGAGAGTAAAATGTCTGTCCATTATTGATGACATTCATCAGGGCTTCTGAAGATGAGTGTATGTGTGTGTGAGAGAGAGAGAGAAAGAGAGAGAGTATCCAGGGGAGGGGAGGCAGGGGTGACTATGGAGCGACTGCTACTGGATGTGTGTGGAAATGACTTCTCCATTCGTGGCTGTCACATGTGTTTCAGAAATTCTTCTTTTTTCAGATATACTGTAAACAACACACACACACACATATATGCGCGCAAAGAGATTCCTCATTTCATGAGGGACAAATTAAATGAAAATGAACTCTCTTCAAATTGCGCTGACACAACATGAGAAACCATTTCAGGAATCTGACACCATTTTGTTTTGGAATTCTTTGAGAGTTGTTGTTGGGTTAATGACAGGGGTTACGCTCGGATGAGATTGTGAAAGAGCGCCAAGCTGATGCACAATGGGGCATCCGGAATTATCTCTCCTCGTCTTCTGTCTCCCGGGAGCGCCTGGGAGTAAACATCACATGTAGCTGATGACATCTGATTAATCTTCATTAATTGCCATGACAGCAGCTCATCCTCTATAATTTCAAATCCATGCACACTCACACACATGCACAAAGCCATATATATAGAGAGATACCACACACACTCACACATATTTAGCTGTAAACATGTTAACACACAGAGATACACACACAAACACACACACACACACACACACACACACACATATACTCTCTCACTCACTCACACACACACACTCACACTCCTTATTCATGAGATAAAAAGAGGCGAATGAACACTGTCTGCACTGTACTCCCCTTTGGATAGTTTATGGAATGAACTCTTTCGCTTGCATTGTTGGGGAAAGCAAGAGAAGGGGAGGGAGAGAGCGAGAGAGGGATGGAGAGGGGGAGGGAGAGAGCGAGAGAGATGGAGAGAGAGAGAGGGAGCGAGCGAGGTAATCGATGCGGGTGCACTGATAGATGCTGGCTGCAGGGTAATTATTGGCCATTGTGTGTCTTCGGCATAGGATGGCAGAAAAAGTGACAGATAATTAGGAGGTGGCGATTTCACAGGGAAAAAAAGAACAATGACAATGCTGCCGCCATAGGCTCCACAGGCAAGGGGCAGAATAAATAAGTCAATAACATAAACAGGGGACCCGTGCCTGGCTTGCATATAGACCACCTAAAAAGGCACCGTGCGCCAAGGGAACTCTGACATCTGTAGATATGGTTATGTGTGTGTGTGTGTGTGTATGTTTGTGTGTGTGTGTGTGTGTTTATTTGTGCCATCTCGAGCCCAACAAGCACCAGAGGTACACAGACAAACAGAAAAATGGCCCCAAACAATTCCCAGTATCCTCTACAAAGGTTCCAGTTTTTAAGAGACACAAAGCTGAAAGAAAATAAAAATGAAAATATAATTCATAATTGACATGCAACACCACTCCCCATTCTGTAAAGTAGACAATTCACATCCTGAAATAAAAACAAACTTTTTTTTTTTTTCAAAAATAGAGCAAATTAGTGTATGTAATAGTTCTTATTAAAGACATTGTGTTAGGGTTTTCATTCTTTTTCTCAAATTGGCACTTGGACAAAGTTTCTGGATAGAATCCAATGATGGACTCATACACATATACTGTTAGTATTCCTACAGACTATTCTGCAACACAAAGACAGTGAACAAGAACTTTGACCCCAAATAGTACTTTTAGATTAGTTAAGTTTGTTAGATTAGTCTAAGTTTCCTTGGGAATACATTTATTTAGGTGCTGTTGCATCATGCACATGTTTATAAGGTTACATAGAACATCAGCTTCACAAGGCATTTTAATAATACAGTATGTATAGTCTATAGCTCAGTGGTCTAAGGGGTTAGACTAGAATCTGGAAATAGCTCACTGGAGATGGTCCTATTAGCCTCCATGGCTAGGAAAGTGCTTTACAAAATAGTGATCCATAGGACTGGCATCACAAACAAACATTGTGTATGTCCCTAGGTACACAGGAAATGTTCATTTACATGTATCTCTTAATGTCAAGGGTTCTATAACATAATAAAGAAAGAATGATAAAAAAGGGTTTGATTTTTCCCAACTAGGTGAATCTCTAAAGCCACTATCCAGGCAAGCAAGGAACTACACATGATTACTGGTGAAAGTGACAGTGCATCCAGCAGGGACAGAACAAAACCCCTGTAGAACAAAAAGTCACATTCAGAGTAATACACAAGGTTGGAAAGAGTGAGTCCATCCTCTATTATCACTAAAAGAAATGGTCAGATTGGATGTTTTCAGCCATAGAAAAATGTCATGTAACATTGTGTTTATAATCAGACTTAGCTGGACAGGTAGATGGACATCAAGAACAACTGAGGTGCAAGCTGTGTCTAGCTCTGACAGTGTATGTCATGGCAGTTGCTTTGTCTATAACCTGTTATCTTGCTGACAATCTCTTCTAGCAATCACTGACTTGGCTATTAGAAATGTTGATTTATCATTACAGAAATGGTATGTGTGACTCAGTTGTGAGTCAGTTGCACTTAATGTTGGTGAATTAGCTATGAAAAACTAGACACTCTATTTCAATTGATATTCTAGTTAGAAAACCTGTAGCCTACTGAAATTAAGTAGATGCCACAGTTCCCAAAGTGTGGGGTGGGCCTCATAGTGGGGAATAGAGACTTGATAGTTGGGGCGTAACGAACGGGAGCAAAGTTGTGTTATTGTGCCTATCATTGTTAATGCCTATCTTTACTGACAATAAAGATAATGCACTCAAAACAAAACAACCACACAGGAGTCATTGATAGGCCTACATATAAATTAAAACAACATCAGATGCTGTGGACTGGGAGGAACATGTAGTGTGGAAATAAGTTTTTAATGTTATTACCATTTAGTTGAGGTGATGGGGCTTGAAACTTGCATTTCCTATCTGGCTGCCACCATCCAAGCTTGTACATAGTCTTGATTACTGAACTCTCCTCCTTTTGTGTCCATTGGCAGTAGTTTGTATTTGGTAATAAACTTGTACAGACTGCTCCTAGAAAGATGGCGGCTACCGGAAGCAGAATCCAGGTAATGACTGCACAATTGATTTATACCCTTTCCGTACACTTACAAAGTTAAGAATACTGCAGGGACCCTCTCCAAAGTATCATATGTGTTAGGGGGCCATTCAGACTGAGACACTTTCACCTCCAATTTTGTATCCCCATGGAACGATGCAGTTGCAGCGCACTTTGTGTTTATAAAAGCCAGGCGCAAGCAGAAAAAAAAGCAATGCTTGCCATGTTTGGCAACAATGGGTTGTTGCTTAGCTGCCTGCCTTAGCTAAGCCAGGGAGCTAGCTACTTAGCTAAATATGCCCCATAGCAACAAAGTGCTAAGCCAGGGACCTACTGTAGCTACTTAGCTAAATATGCACCATAGCAACAAAGTGTACACAATCCATTTCTACCTTGCATGCTTTTAACACTCATTACTTTGGAATACTCACGTTTTTGTGAAAAGGTGAAAAGAGTGTCAGTGTGAATGCTGCCTAATGATATTTTGAGCCATGTCAGTGGCTAAAAGTAGCAATTTACTGAGACAGTGAATTTGCCCTCAAGGCTATCGCTATATGCTATTTTTGCTTTAATGCATATTCCAGTCATACTCACTCCAATTATTGCCATTAACATCCCCAATGACACTTTACACTCGTTATCGTCAAAAATAGACCCTAGGTTGGCTTATTTCACCTTCAATAAGCTTGCACCAGATAAACATCAATGAATGACAATATGCAAAATCGCCACTACACAAGAGCTATAATTGTAAACACAGGACAACTTAATATGACAATCAGAATAGAAGTTTACAACTTGACAACACCTTCATTAAGGCTTATGTGTAACATATGTCATAAATAAATCCTGATGTCCTCAGAAATGCTTAGTAAGATTTTTAGATAATCTGTTTACATGTTTTCATAGTTAAATATTAAATTCCTGACGGCTATTTCAGAATATCAGTTGTGAATATTTTGTCTGCTGCAATTCAGTGCAGAATTCCCATGTGGTTTCTGTTTGTGCCATTTGCTACACTGGCTCATATTTTCTTCTCTGGCTGGTGATTTCTTGGAATTAGAAAAAGGAGTGGAGGAATTGCTCCAAAGTGGCCTCATAGCCAATGAAAGATTGATTCCTGGCATCCAGCCCCGACACTACCTCTCCGTACCCCCACTCTACCCCCTCCAAAACAAAAGCTTCCAATTACTTCCTAAAGCCACCGCCCTTGATGGAAAGCCCAGAGAAGAGGGGAAAATGATGGGGGGAAGAAAAGAAGAAAAGGAGAGAAAAGAAGTGAGAGATTAGAGGGAGAAGTGCCGAGGCAGCGTGTGATGGAGCTGCGCGGGTTTCGGCCGCAGGAGCCCGGCGGGGAGCGAGGGAAAGAGAGAGAAGGAGTTAGAGACAGGTGCTGGAGTGGCTTTAGATAAAGATTTGTGTTATATTTTACAGGCCATGCAGCTGCTTAGTCGCTTTTACACACACACACACACACACACACATACACACACACACACACACACACACGCACACACACCTATTAGAGGAGAAGCTATTACTGAGTATCACTGCTGGCCCCCCCAGGAGAGAGATGCCGTGGTCGTGGGTAATTCCAAGCAAATAGAAAAGCCAGCAGCAAAGTTATTTAATGGTGAGAGAAGAGAGGGAGAGAGAGAGAGAGAGAGGAGGAGAAGAAGGAGTGCAGTGATGGTGAGGGAATAGAGGGGTGTATGCATAAGGAAGAGAGGCCAAGAGAGATAGAGAGAGGGAGAAAGAGAAATGTATATTGAAGAAAGAGTAAGGCGTGAAGCTGGGACGATGAAAATGAGAGAGCTTTTGAAGAGAGAGAGAAAATGAGATAGAGAGAAACATGATGAAAGAGTGAAAAGTAGAGAGAGAGAAAATGAGATAGAGAGAAACATGATGAAAGAGTGAAAAGTAGAGAGAGAGAAAATGAGATAGAGAGAAACATGATGAAAGAGTGAAAAGTAGAGAGAGAGAAAATGAGATAGAGAGAAACATGATGAAAGAGTGAAAAGTAAAGAGAGAGAAGCTGCGGGGCAGCCACTTTAATGCCCTTCTGGTGTCAATGCATTCCGGCCAGATGCTCTCTCAACCCCGAGTGCTGCCCTGGCACAAGCGCCTAATACAAATAAAATACAACACTTAACCACGTCTTACTCATTTAAGTCCTGAAACTCACTAAGAGCCAAACTTACAGATGGGCCTCTGAGTTTCAGCAAAGCACAGAGAGGCTTTCTCCTCATTTAGGCTTAAAATGATAAATACTGTAGACACTGATGTGAAGGATGTTTCTACAATCAGTTATGGCTTTTAATTGCTTTCCCATAAGGCCCACATAGCCTTTTTTCCAAATATAAACTCCAAGAATTTAAGTAGATTTAGGAGGAATAACAACATTCTTTTTTCACAAAGTTGTTTGTTTCGGATGGTTTGATGTGATTTGAAAGATTTAGTGGACTTATAAGTTTCCTTTTTCTCCCTCAGAGCGGAATTAACTGAGCATTTCAGGGTTTTGCAGAGAGATAATATCTCTGAACGGCCACAAAAAAGTGCCTTTGGACCAGCGTCAGATGCATTATTAGACTGGAAGAGCTATGAAAAAAAGTTTCCAAAAATTCTTATGCTTCAAGGATATGAGCGCTAGTCTACCAGTCTTAAAAACAAATGCTTAGTGTTCATTTTATTAGCACTTTTAGCAAATGGAGCTAACACTGGAGGTCATCATCTATAATGCAAGACTGTCTATTCATAATTAATTAGAATGAATCCATTCTGAATCACAGTATTTGCATTTGTGATTCATAACTCCCGCAGATAATCAGTTATACACAGTTAACGTGGCAGATTCTTAGAACAGGAGAATCTGACTAATGGTACTTGTAAATATTGCTCAACTTACCATAGTAACAGCTGACTGTAAGAACAAATAAATCTTTTTTGTGTATATTTTTCATACCTTTATAATTTGAAACACAAAATCTAAACATCATAACATAGCTATGTATACTTGAGCAGGCCTATAGTGATGTGAAAGCAGTTCTTGCTGTAGGGTAAATTACTTTTACTGCAACAGCTGTGTGTGTGTGTGTGTGTGGTGGTATAAGTCGGGGGTGGGGGGCTTAGCTAAATATCAGCGGGACTCCCTAACATGTCTGCAACTGTTTGTTCACCAAGTGAGGTAGGAATAGGGAAAAAACCTGTTCATTTCAACTTGTACAAAGTCACAGTGCAGTCCAAGCTGCAGGAGGTTAGACTGTGCGGCTAACGGCACAAAGCTCAAAGTTAGTGCGTAGCGACTGATTATTCCCCTTTGTTACCAGTAATTGCTGCAACACAGTCAAGTACAATGCAATCAGCCTGGCATTCTGATGACATTTCACACCAGCTCAAAGCCGCCCTCGCACGAGACGTCGCTGCCCACCACTACCACCCCTACCAAACATCACAGACACACACACAAACATACACACACACAGACACACACACACACACCCTAACCAATCATTTACTACTTGTCACATTAGCATTTGACTCAGAAAAGCAAATCAAATAAATAAAGAAAACAAATGCAAAAAAATAAATAATTGAAATGCACTAAAACACACAAGTGCAGGCATGTTGTTTGTCTGTGATGGCCCGCTTATTGTGCCCATTTTGCCTGTGATGGCCCGCTTATTGTGCCCATTTTCCAGGGGGAGTGAGGGAAAGAGGAGCAGCCTGGGCTCAGTGTGTTATGAGTGAAATGCACTTTTGCAGTCTGCGCCGAGCCTCATCACCCTCCTATTAAAAAGCGGCAGAAAGAAGTCCTTCATTTTAACTTTGGAGATAATTAAGCGCATAATGGATATCACTGTCACTGAGTGACTGGCTGGCGCGCTGGCTGACTGCATTGAAGCACTGGATCGGGGACCAATTAAAAGGAGGGGTGGGGGGTGCTGTGGGGGTGCACTTGTTACTACACTTGCCCATTAAGCGAGATGTGTGTTGGCATGTTTGTGTGTGTGTGTGTGTGTGTGTGCGTGTGTAATGGTGAGAAGTGAGACAATCTGTGTTGCTTTCACTTTATGATTTATTTAGTCTTTTCTCTTCTCTCGTGTCTGTTGGACAAAGCGAGCTATTACAGCAATTTGACTTGACAAAACAAGTCAGACTAAAATGATGTTTCATCTCCCACAATCCCTCTCCCTCTTTCTTTCTCTTTCTCACCATGCATCTCTCCCTTTCTCTCACTCACCCTGCATCTCTCTCTCTCTCTCTCTTGTCCTTTTTTGCACTCCAGCTCTGCTGTGCAATTGTCAGGAGGCCGTAATGCATAATAGATTTATATTCCTCTGGACAAGTGCACAGTATTCGGTGTGTATAATTACAGTGATATCGTGCGCAGGAATGTTCACCTTAGCATAATGGAACATAAATTGAGCTCTCTTTGGAGAGATAAGCGGCTCTGAGATGGTGCCGTTCCTTTGCCTCTGAGTTTATCTCCCATGAAGGCATCTAAGGGGAGATTCAGACCCCAGTGCTGGCTTGCAGAAGTCATTAGGAGATGGGTTGGCAGATTTATACGGATGTGACTGCGTGCTGGAGACGTAGTGGTGCAATATGCTGTTAACGGCGTACTGGATACTAAAGGATGCTGTGATAGCAGTGTCAGAGTGTGTGTCCTTTGCATTTTACTGGAAGTGCACTGTGCCAAAAAAAACCAGTGGTATTGCAATGAGGCATGTTTAGGTGCAGTGTTTGATTAAATGAAACAAAGGACACTCTGACTGTAACAAATTCATGTCACTGTCAATATGTAATTTTAGCCTCTGCCAGCGTATATCTCAGTCTGTTTTAGAATGAGTGACTATAACTCATTTTACCAGGAATTACAACAGTTATGTTAGAATTGCATAAGAACAGTATGTAGTCCAATATCAAGAATTCAGCCTCAGGTGAGTCATCTGACATTTTGAATGGTGAGCATTTGCCCTGTACAGTATAGCTACCTGTCCATTCGGATTAGCAAGAGGGAGCCTTGGGCTAATCATGGCTGTTCACCCTGAATGATAAGTTTCCCAGATAGCACACTTTTTCGACACATTTTTCGGAGAACTTATGTAACTATCTTTATCCTGGTCAGACTTTCAATAGCTCAGTATTTTAAACTAAAGAATCGTGACTGTATCGACATCCCCCATTAACATGCTTGTATTACACTCCAACATAAATAGATTTACTCTCCCTCGTTCTTTCCTCCACTGCCCTCTGGTCATTCCCATAGACCTCCCGGGCATGCTCACACTCTTCTTTGTATGCGGTGTTTTTGTTTATGTGTTGGATTGCGTCGTTGATTTGTTTACCGTGGCAGCGTGCGTGACAGGAGTGGGGCCTGAGATGAGGTAATGATCTCCATCATGGACCTGTAAAAGTTTACTGCCACTCCTTTAACAAGGCTTTCAACCCTGAGGGAGGCGGCGTTTAGCTCCATGCCCTTAACAGTGGCATAAAAGCCTCATGTTCTTCTGCTTGTCTTGATGAATGGCCTGGACCTCCAACATGCACGTGCACACACACACACACACACACAAGCACACATACAGGTGTGGGTGTAGGTTTTTAATATATACTAAAAGCACTATACTAAAAGCACTTGTGGTCCAAGCTGATTTGCTGTTATTAATGCTCTTTTTGATGAGACCTATGTGAGTTTCAGCTTCAAGATAAATATTTCAGAATTAATTTGACTGTTTATTTGACAGTTATTAAAGTCTTAGGTCTTGGATGGTCACCTGTAGAGCTCTGATCCTAGTAACTAAATAAGCAACGTCCACACACGTTTTGATAAGAGCCATCCTATTCAGTCCTTCACAGATAACTTCAAAATAAGCTATGTTAATGAGGATTGAGATACGGTAAACATAAGTAAATTGTTAGCATTGTTAGAACACTTGTATCATCTAAGATTCATCGTTATTGGGAAACTGGGCCCTGGATACCTGCTAATGAATATAGATACACTTCTGTATGGCTGTTTGAATGTAGATACAACTGATTTTTAACATTTTAGATGCACAGACACATTATAATGGCCTATGTACACCCTTAATGACCATGCAGACATGTGTATAACTATCTGTAATTGTGTGTGTGCCTAAGTGTTTAAAGCAGCTGACATTCAATGCATAATTTTTAAATCCAACACATTTGCTCAATGATAGCTATTTTATCCACATAATTTCCAGGAGCCAATCCACATTCATATCCTCTGGAGAATCATTAGATATTCAGCCTAGTTTAAAACCCAGAAGTGAGGCGAGTCATTACACACATAAAACATGTCTCATAGCTGAGAAAGAGAAAATCAGATACTGCTTTTGTTGGTTTCGAGGATCTGGGGGAGATGTAGATGCATGAGAAGGGCAAAGTCGTATGTCAGTCACTGGAACCAGGGATGTAGTGGAGGCTAAACGCAAGTAAACGCAGTTTATCCACCTCTGAAATTTCAGAAATAGAGTTTATTCACTTTTAACATTCAAAAATCACACTGTATTATCCAATATTCCCAATATGTACACATCAATACTCTAGGAACCATTAAATACCACTGGTATTGTTACAAACATTGTAGAATAACCTCCACCATCATCAAACATGTTCTGAATGCCTAAAACAATCTGATACTGCATGGCGCCGTCCACCTCACCGAGATCGCAGAATTCATAGTTTACCCACCTCTTATTTTACCACTACATCCCTGACTGGAATAGTCGTGATTCTGCATCGCATTAATGTTTATCCTGACCAGTGCCATAAGGAATGCGATACCTACACGCTAGCTGTAACACATTCATAGACATTTATCTGGGAAGTTAGACTCCCGAACAATGGATGGAATAATGCATTGGGATTTACAAAAGAGCGTATCTGGCCTGGAGATTTTACAATGGCTTAGGCTTAACGCACCTAATGCTTAAAGCGTAGAATATCTAATTAGTACAACGGATTGGTCTCTTGTCTCTCGGAAACAGATCCACTGTGGCCTTTTAAGCCAAAGGAATAACATAATGGAAACGAGATCACATCAATCAAGTCATTTCCTCTCCTCCACGGTCCCATGTTAATGGGGATTTGGGCCTTTGCATTTCAAAAGTGCTCATCTCCCCATAGATTTGCTCTCATGTTAAACACTCGCATCAATGCCAGCGGCAATGCCGCCGCACACATGCCTTTTTTCGAAGATCCTTACTGGGGTTCGAGAGGTCATCTGGAAGCGGTCTTGTAAGCAGGCCCCACAGCTTCACCACTGCTGCAGACTCAAGCCATACGCCCACACCCCCCCCCCCCCCCCAGGGGCCTAAGGAGAAATTCTGTTTAAAAAGTATTTGCCTTTACAAATAAAAAGCAGCCTGAACTGGAATCCGTCGGTGTGTCTGCGAGTGCCCGCCCTGTGGGTGTTTATCAGGCACTTAGAGTGGCGGATCCCTCCTTCGGTTCACCCCGCTGAGAGAGCTGGAGGCGGGTACCGCACGGCTGGAGAGCGCTGATCCTCATTCCCTCCCCCACCAGCACCATCCCCCTCCTGAGTCCACACGCATCGGGCTCTGCTCGCCGTCGCTGCACCAGAGCCCCGCATCACTGCATCGCATCACACCGGCACTTTGCCCCGACGCCAAAGGTAAATATTGTTTCAAATCTGATGCTTTATGTAATCGCAGAAATGTCCTTAATTACGTTCCACCTGGGTGGCTCCCTCGACCGACTCCCTCAAGCTTCCCATTCTCGCCATCTCTTTATCTCTCTCTCTCTCTCTCTATCTTCTGTCTCTCTCTCTTTCTCTTATTCTCACTCTCTCACTTTCTGTTACTTTTCTCTCTCCCTCTAACTTTCCATGGCTGAGGGAGCAGGGAGATGCAAGCTTCAACATGTCTGACTGATTACTGTAATTCATACACTTTAATTAGCTGCACAAACCATTAGCCACAATTAGACTATTACAGAACACTTTGTGGCAGGAGCCTTCTCAAGGAGGACGTCTATCTGCTTGAGGGGAGAGAAAGAATGGGGGGAGAAAAGAGAGAGAAAGAGAGAGAGAAGGAGAGAGATATTTGTCCTTTGGCACATGTAGAGAGATAAGGGAAGCAAGAAGATGAACACAGTGAAAGCATATTACATCAGGTTGAGGCATCTCTCAACAACAAGACTTTTTAAACTACATGATGGTAATCATACAAACTATACAACAGTAATGGGTAGCTGTAAAGGATGATGGCACTCTATGTGACTTCTACCTCTTCAGGCGGGTGTTGAGGTATGACTTCAAACCCAGCATAATTATATTGATCCCCTGCATTTGCCATTAAATGGTAAATTAAGATTAATCTGATTTATTGGATTAATCTTTTAAACAGACAATTATAAATTGAATTAATTACTTTGCATCTTGACACTGCCTCTGCGGGATAGGTCAGCTGTGCTTCGTATCTGGGGGATTCATTCGTATCGCCAACAGCTGTTGAGCAGTTTTAAATCACCATTAGTAATTTCTATCATGTCACATGAAGTAACCTTATGTCTTTGTACCATAGGGGACATATATTTACTTTGAGTTTGTGTAATTTATTGAGTGGAATTTTTTAGAAAATATACAAAAGATTATACTTCATTTTCTTGTCATTGTGCTAATGACATATGCTGATTAGCTTCAGTCGAAGTTACCCTGAATTGTGTACTGTGTCTGTTTGATAGAAAGCATAGTTAATGATATTTGTTAATGTCAGACTGAGGAGATGTACCACACAAACAGTAGAGCTGGGGGATGATGAGATTTGTGATTAAATGTCATATTTCCGTCTAGATAAAGAAAATGATTGACTAATAATCTGAATTAACTTTTAGAGATTAATTTTGTTTGATTTGATTTTTTTGTTCTCCTCTTTAAATGATTTTGCCCTCAATGTTTTCTGGATGTCTTTATCCTGTGTAGCCAGGGCTGCAGCAAAGTGTGCACTGCATAAACACCTTGGCCCTCAGGAAATCAAATTCATGGAGTCTTTGGTGCCAAGTTGTTTTCTATTTTTATTTTATTATTTTTAACCAGTTGAGCTGCGCGCCCTCCCTGAGCTCAGTCATACCCTGACGAGAGTGGCTTCCCGGCAGGGAACTTCCATCATCTGTGGTGGCCGGTTCACAGCTCCGTGCTCAGCCATGGGGTACACACACACATGCTTGTTCGCTGCTCCGTCAGGCCCTTGTTGAACCACATGCACCTCCACTCAGATGCAAAGAGGAAATGCTGGGGCCAGGGGGTTCTTGCCACCCTCCCTGGGTCCCTAATAAGTCCATGCCAGACTGTTGCTAAGGGGGGCAGAGGTGTGTGTGTGTGTATGTGTATGTGTGTGTGTGTGTGTGTGTGTGTGTGTGTGTGTGTGTGTGTGTGCGTGTGTGTGCGTGTGTGTGTGTGTGCGGCTGTGTGTGTGTGCATCTGTGTGTGTGTGTGTGTGTGTGTGTGTGTGAGTGAGAGAGAGAGAGAGGTTGGTTTGGGGGCTGGGGGGGGCAAGCTGGACTCTGCACTGCTAACCCATGATGAGGAAGAGAGAGGGGGCTAGGGGTGGGCAGGTGGAGACTGGAGGTGGCTGGAGGGCAGGGGCGTGGGAGGGGGTAAGGAAGAGCGATGTGCACCTGAAGCCCCATGCATCGCTGGCCTTATACATTTTAAAACACCAGCTGGGGCTTTAAAGGCCGGGCCTCATGCACTGGCACCTGCTGGGGAGAGGAAAGGCTTTCTGCTCCCTCCCTTCCCCTCTCCTGATAGCGGACTGTCAGAGAGAACAGGGGTTTCAAATTTGTACTGTTTCTAATTTGAGAAAACGGGTTTGAATTTGTACTGTTAAGGCTCCCATTGTGATCGTGCTGGCAGGTTTTGTCAGGTGTGTGTATTTATCGCTTTAACACAGGCTTTAGTAGAAACACACATACATGCACACACAAACACTCACCCACACACACTCACACCTCATCACACATGTAAACACAGTTTCATCAATTAAGGTATAAAATGTTATTTCATATAGAATATTAATGACATATCAATATAATAATCAAGAAACATTTTATTCTTAATGAATAGAACAACAATGTGGCTCAATTGAAGGGCAGCTGAACTGTTGAATGATAGTAGGCTAGCTGTAGTCAGTTTCTTTGCCATTCTCAATGATGTACTGTAGGATGGAGTCACATAAAGATGGGCAGGTCTTCTCCCAGGTCTTTTGGGAAACTGTAGGACATACGTGATATTCATTGATTGGTGTTCAGAGTCAATATTTATCTGTCTGCTCTAGAGAAAGTTTCCTAAGGGTACGTTCAGACTAAGCTTCTTTTCGCAGCTGCCGGCGTCCGTTTTACATTAGAATCCTATGGAGTAGACCGTGTTTTCAAAAATGTCGTCGGCTTCTTTTAAAACGCGACGGCAACCATCTTTTTCTGCAGCTCAGAAATTGAGAAATATTCAACTTCTAGCGGAAAAACGCCATACGTCATGCTGTCTTTTTTACAGCTGACCAATCACAAGCGGATTAGCGAGACCTGTGGTTTCCCATGACAACAAGTAAAAATTGGAGAAGGTGACAGACCACCGGTCGAGAGACTCGTTTTAGTGTCTGAGCATAGGGAATTGTTTGACATGACTTCACAAGTTTACCTTAACATACCAAAAGCAATAGCCAACCCCAATTTTTCATTCCGCGATATTTTGTATCCACACGTAACGTTAGTTACTTTGCCTATCGCAAAAAAACGCTTCCAGCTGCTTTTTGGAACAAGAATGCTGGCAGATTTTTTTTTTTCAAACTGAAAAAGCGGTCTGCATAACTTCTTTTGTCAGAAAAAGACACTAAGTCTGAACGTACCCTTAGGGATGCAGAAAGGTTGCTGATAGTGGTGTGTGGTGTCAAATCCACATTAAATAATACAACATCAAAAGAAGTCCGCACACTGTGGATGTATACTGCAGATGATGGCTTTAATGCACTCCGGAGCATTAGTGAAGCAAGCAAGTAAGTGAAAGCAAAGTAAGATAAGTGAGCAGTGAGCAAAGTGAGCTAAGTAAGATAACATCCTCTGGCTGTTGTCCAGCCTTTATACCCCTTCAAGTCATCCCAGGCAAGACACTCTATGTTTACAGATAACTGACCAAGTAATATATGGTACTTCACCTTTGCCCTCTCATCCTGTTATTCCTACATTCTTTAGGTTTTGCCATTCTTTAGGTTTTGCTTACATTTCCTGGCACCAAACCTTGTCTATGCCATTTTCTGCCAGGCCTGCTCTTTCACTTAAACCAGTCTTCCTTTCCCACACTGAACATACTACAGACTTCAGTTTCACAAAACAATGATATTACACAGAATAAAGATACTACATAAAAGATATATAAACTAAAGGATATATGTCAATAAAGGCCACGACAGTGCTCAACAGCCAATCAAACTACATTCCTGCCTTCTGTGCTCTTGAAACAACACCTTGATTGGCTGGAATAATGTATGGCTTGTTCCAAACCACCCATGACTGTGTATGAGTTTTTTGAGCACACACTCAGAATGGAGAGCCAGTTGAGAGTGAATTGGGCCAGAATCATGGTCTGTATCTTTGATGCCTTGCTCTCCAAGATAAAAATGTGTACTTGACTCACCATTGTGCAGGACGCTTTAGAAAGTGTCCATGTGCTTGGATGGACTGATGTCCTGCACCTCTCGCTTCACCCAATCCTCCGCATTCACAGAGCACAGCCACGCTGGAGAATGAACAAGATATAATATTTCAGAATAAATACAATTACTTTTAATATACAGTAATTCTGATTCATTTATAATTCTGGTCATTTTTATTATTTTCAATTGGCTCTATTAGTTAGTTAGTTAGTCACTATACATACTGTAAATGTACTCAGAATAACTACCAGCTTTTACTTACAGTTCATAATGGGCTTTCTGCAGAGGGAAGGGCCATCCTCATGGTTCATGTTTTGATAGATCTGGCCATAGGTCACAACCCAGCCTTTGAGAAAAGGTTTGAAAAGGTTAGCTTTGGACATGAATTTGTAGTTTGTGGTATGCTCTAATACAGGGATTCCCACCGGTGGTACGCGAGCTGCCACTATGGGGTACGCGAGATGAAAAGGGCAATGTCGGAAAGGTGTTAAAAAAAAGGTGTTTGTTATTTGTTATCATGTAGGGTGGCTAATTAAACATTATGCCTGGAATGTGTCAATAGAATGTGTTACGTTATTATGTGTCGGATGGTGGGGGTACGCGACCCGAGTCAGGATGTACAGTAAAAGGTGGTCCGCGGGAAAAAAAGTTTGGGAACCGCTGCTCTAATATATAAGAGGTTAGCAGAGGGCATGAAATAGCATTTTAAGGTCTATGCTTTACTTACTTGCTGGTTCAGCAGGCTGAATATCCTCTCTAGCCTGAGTGGCATGAATGTCCTCTCTGCAGTTGACAGAGTCACCTAGCTGGGCCATTACTTGCCACATCTGGCCGTAGGTCACAGCCCAGCCTGTTTGAAGAGGTTTGAAAAAGGTTAACTGTGGGCATGAATTTGAAATTTATGATATGCTGCTGTTCTCATGAGGTTAACTGAGGGTATGAATTCTAGTTTGCTTTACTCTAATTGATATTATTATTATTACTACTGCTGCTGCTACTAGTACTCTCTTTCTCTGTATCTATTTTGTACAGTGGAGTTCCAGGTTCACACATTAGTCTCATGGAGATCCTCTCCACCCTGAGTCTCACGGAGATCCTCTCCACCCAGAGTCTCACCGAGATCCTCTCCACCCTGAGTCTTACAGAGAACCTCTCTGGCTTGAGTCTCACAGAGATCCTCCCCGCCCCGAGTCTCACAAAGATCATCTATGCCCTGAGTCTCACAGAGATCCTCCCCGGCTTGAGTCTCACGGAGATCCTCCAGAGCCTGAGTGTGGCCATCCTCCCCAACCAGAGTCTGGAGATCCTCTCCCCCATTAGTCTCATGGAGATCCCCTCCACCCTGAGTCTCACAGAGATCCTCTTCGGCTTGAGCCTCATGGAGATTTTCCACGGCCTGAGTCTTATGGAGAACAGGACCATCTTGTTGGGCCATTTTTTGCCACATTAGGCCATAGGTCACAACCCAGCCTTTGAGAAAAGGTTTAAAAAAAGGTTAACTTTGGTCATGTATCTTGGTCTACAGTCTTTGCATAAGAGGTTAGCAAAGGGCATGAATTAGCATTTTAAGGACTATGCTTTACTTACTTGCTGGTTCAGCAGACTGGAGATCCTGAGTAGCATGGAGATCTTCTCTGCAGTTGACAGGGCCATCTTGCTGGGCAATTCCATACCACATCTGGCCATAGGTCATAACCCAGCCTGTTTGAAAAGGTTTAAAAAAAGGTAAACTGTGGGCAGAAATGAGCAGTTTATGATCTATGCTATTCACATAAGAAGTTAATGGAGTGCATGAAGTTGCGGATAAAGATCTCTGCTATTTGCATTCTTACTTGTTGGTTCAGCAGGTTGTATATCCTCTCCAGCCTGAATGGCATGGATGTCCTCTCTGCAGTTGACAGAGTCACCTTGCTGGGCCATTACTTGCCACATCTGACCATACGTCACAACCCAACCTGTTTGAAGAGGTTTTGAAAAGGTTAACTGTGGGCATGAATTTGCGGTTTATATCTATGCTATTCAAATGAGGTTAACTGAGGACATGAATTCTGGTTTTGTTACTGTAATTGTTGTTAATATAAATATTAAGTTTCACATTTCACTACAAGTTTTATATTTGTTTATACCTATGAAAAATAAAATGTGACACTTGACATTGGACTTAAATAACAGTTTAAAGGGAAACTTGGCAGGATTTCCCCCTCTGCTGGATAAATTGTGCATTATGCCATTTCAAACTGTGGGAAAAGGTAATGATAAAGCACATGGATTTGTTTACAAGCTAGCGAACGGTTAGCATAAGTTTGGTAGAACATGCGGATGTTACAAGGTAAGAAACACGATTTAAAACGAGTTTCTTGTTTCTCACTTCTCTTTCCGGGACGGTAGTCTCAATGTTGCAAGGTAGGTTTTCCACCTGGGGACGCTAGGCGCAGTGGGGAAAGTCACCATTTTCACCGGAACAGGTCATTTAACCATCCAAATGATTTCTAAATGGGTTTATTACGTTGAAATAGTTGCCAAGTTCCCCTTTAAGGTCTATGATATTTGCATTCTTACTTGCTGGTTCAGCAGGCTGAAGATGCTCTGCAACGTGAGTCTCATGAAGATCCTCCCTGGCCTGAGTTTGGACCTGGGTCTGGAGATCCTCTCCCCTGTCAGTCTCATGGAGATCCCCTCCAAATTGAGTCTGATGGATATCCACCCTGGCCTGAGTCTGGAGATCCTCTTCCAGCTGTTCCAGAGTGTCGTGGAGATCCTCTCCAAAATGAGTCTCATGGAGATCCTCTCCCATCTGAATCTCATGGAGAGCCTCTCCGGCTTGAGTCTCATGGAGTTCCTCTCTATCCTGAGTGTCAGGGAGATTCTCTCTGGTCTGAATCTGGAGGTCCTCTCTGGTCTGAGTCTCATGGAGATCCTCTCTAGCCGGAGTGTCCTCCATGTTCAGGGGTTCCATGTTGTTTTTTCTCCAGCCTCTCACCCAGCGTGGCTTGCGCCCCTCTCGAAAAGCCCGCAGAGCAGACCGCATTCTCTCCTGGAGATCTGTAGGTGCTCCATCCTTCTCCTGTATCCTGTTCTTAGCGCTGTCCACTTCAGCTGTAATGTTAGCTGAGTGGCTCCTCTTGTTCATCTTGGCCTTAAACCCAGATTTCACTTGCTTCTTCAGTCTTCTTTCTTTCTCAGACTCAATCTTGGCCATGGCCAGGTTTCGACAGATCCGGTAGTTTTTAGTTCTCTGCCGTGTTCTCCGTTGTCTAATCCGGTCTCTGATGGTAGTAAAGAAGGATCTTACGGCTTCCATGAAGCCCCTACGCTCTCCTCTCACCTCCATCTTCAGCAAGCAAAATTGGCTTTCTGTTTGGTCCAAAGGTGTTAAAAATAGACTCCTTTGGAATAATAGTTGAGCAAATACAGGATTTACAGTATCACACAATAATTAAAGCAAGTGAATCAATGAATCAGTGTAAAACAGCAGCAGAAAGCTCTCTCTCAATGTTGTCTCTGGTGTAGCCAGGTCAAACTGACACAGTGTTCTACCTCAGTGTAGAACACTGTGCAAAGTAGAATGTTCAAGGATTCCAAATTCTGAGTTGCACAAAAAACATTCTAACTGGACTTGTGATTATTTAAATCTACTGATAGAATCTTCTTGTGGATTTAACAATGCCATGTTAATAATAATAACAATAATATGTATATTGCTCTTTTCAAAAACCAAGTTACAAAGTATTGTACAAATGCAGCAAAATCAATCAGACAGTCATAAAAGTAACACATTTTCAAAATAAAATCAAATAAAACAATTAGATGTGTAAAGCAATGCAATACAAAGCAATACAGGTTTAAAGAAAACAAAAACAACTGAGTGAATAAAATCAATACTTTTAAAGAAATTATCAAATGTAAACAAAAGAAGAAAAAACACATCTGTTGTTGAAAGCTGGTCAATTTACAGTTTTAGCTTTGAAGTGGATAAGTTTTACAATATACATTTCAGTTACACTTTAGTCTGCCCACAGAGATTTAACAGATCATCTGTTAACATTCAAGTTGAGTATGTAAAATGTCATTGAACAATTACTTAACATCACCTATACTAAATCCAACTTAACTATAACCATTAATTGTAGTTAACAGAGTGTCAATAGATTGTTGATAATCTGTAGGCAGACCATCCACATAAAGGGTGACCAACATTTCAATAAACAGAGCAGATGTTTGGCTGCTTATGAATAGTTAAGCATCCAAGCTAAGTGAAAGGCATTCAATAAATCAAAACTACATTTAGCTCACAGTGTGGAGCTGTGCTAGCATGTAGATTGGTTCTGGCCTGACAATCCCCCTCACCTCTCACTCCATGGGAATTAGGTGAGGGAAAATGTGGGCGGTTTCATTTCAAATGGAAGCCCTTTGGAGAACCTGCTAAATATTTCAAGGGGATAGCCGGGGGTGGGGTGGGGTGGGGGGGCTTCTCGCTGGATCTGGTGGCAGCCGTCTCCCTCGTCACTCAGCGGCGGCGGGGCAGAGAAACCGCTGCCAGCTGATAGCATCGCTTTCCATCAGCATGCAACACCTGAGCCCCAGAGCCTCATCACGGGGGCAGCGCTCCTGCGGGGTGGCGCCTGACGGGGCCGGTCTCCTGGCGTGAAGGAGGGAGACGGCCGTGTCGGCTCAGCGGCGGCCTCCCGTCACCCCCACGCGCACGGCTCCGCTTTCTGGAGCACGTTTCTCTGGGAGATTCATCACAGACAGTGGCACACATCACCCACCACCACCATCCTACCTCCCTATCCACCCTACTCCTCCCCCACCACTGCACCCAGTTCAGCCTATCAACA
This sequence comes from Alosa sapidissima, assembly GCF_018492685.1. NCBI lineage: Eukaryota > Metazoa > Chordata > Actinopteri > Clupeiformes > Clupeidae > Alosa > Alosa sapidissima. The sequence goes on from NC_055969.1 coordinate 7,910,478, forward strand.
CACACACACACACACACACACACACACACACACACACACACACACACACACACACACACACACCCACACCCATCTACCCTCCTGAGCTAACACAACCCCCCACTGAAAAAAGGGGGTCTTACTCCTGGGCTCTCCATCAAAGTAGCAGGCCTCTCCATCGTGTGCCCCTGAAGGACATGGCTTTAATAACAGCTCTGGGGGGAGCGCAGAGCCAGGAGAGAGAGAGAGGGGGAGAGAGAGAGAGAGAGCCAGGAGAGAGAGAGAGAGAGGGGGAGAGAGAGAGAGAGAGAGAGGGGGAGAGAGAGAGAGAGAGAGCCAGGAGAGAGAGAGAGAGAGAGAGAGAAAGAGAGAGAGAGAGAGAGCCAGGAGAGAGAGAGAGAGAGAGAGAGAGAAAGAGAGAGAGAGAGAGGGGGAGAGAGAGAGTGGACGGGAAAGCAAGTGAGCGAGCAACCGATTGCGCCGAGCCACTAGCTGCTGACATGTTGAAGACCAGACGCATGCAGCTTTCACTGGAAGTGAAATGTCAAAAAAGAAAGAAAGAATGAATGAAAAAAAGAAGAAAACTCTGGGGGGGAAAGGGAATTGGAAACCTTAGAGTGAAGGGGAAAAAAGACCCCACTTATTGCAACAGCTGATGGATTTACAGCATGCGGGTATGACAGACTAGCTGAGAAAATGGCATTTCAGGATACATTAATGCGCAAGGTTCATTAGGCTTTTAGGAGTGATGTAGAATACTGAGTTGATGGAAAAGAGAAGAGTGAACATCACAGATGTTACACTCCATACTGGTTACAGTCACTGAGCCTCTCTCTCTCTCTCTTTCTTTCTCTCTCTCTCTCTCTCTCTCTCTCTCTCTCTCTCTCTCTCTCTGTTGGCTGGTTCAGCTTCAGCAGGTTTCCTGGAACTTGTTTAATCTCAGATAAAGGCTTTGCAGGATGAGTAGAATGTATTTTTTTTTCCATGGTGTTTTTTTTGTGTTTGACTTAACCTGACTTCTCACATGCTGAGATAAAGAAAAGGAGAAATCTGAATGAAAGAACATAAATCAAAGCTAACTTCTGACACAATGTAGATTCATTTCAGTGTGAAATACAAAAAAAACAGAGCATGCAAAAGAGGCCTGGCTCATTCAGCAAACAGAGATTTCATGGAGAACTGCTCTGCCTTTTGTAGATCCACAGTGATGTAACGTGAGTGCAATCAAAGTGAGTCTTCTTGCCGATGCTTCCAAATCCTTGAAAACTCTATGAACCCAGAGAAAGGCTGAAAGCACTCTACGAAGGGGAAGTGCATAAAAATCTCTTCATCAGTGGGCCACAAAGGACCATTGGCAAATTTGCCTTGAGTGTGCCGGCAGATAAGCACGTTGGCAAGGTCACTGTCCAGGGTTCTGAAATGCCTGGCAGGGATCATGCAGTAGTGAATGTGTAGGAAGGAGTCATGCAGAATTTGCCTATTTCTCGAAGTCAAGGATGGGTCCTTTAAGGCTGCTTTTTCAAGGACATTACGTCATTGAACCTCGCCAAGCACTGTTCCAATGTCAAAGGTGCTTAAAAAATTCTATCAAGTACTGAGTCCTATACGTTCTGAGAATTTTCGAGGATGCATCGATGGATCCTCGGCATTCAGAAAACACCCACAATCCTTTGCGTACGGACAAGGCATATTAGAAATTCTGAGATGGAGGATGCAAAGAAGCAGTACGCGTTTAAATGTAAGTACGATTTCTGAAGTGTTTTGTTAATGTCATCATAACATTTATTCAGGTATTTAGTATATCAAGTTAATGTGCACGTTCATAAATGCATATGTCAATGTGAATGAATAGATGATTGATAATATTACTTTTGTTATCAATTTCTTTGTGAGTAACTTAGCCCAATGTGAAGTTTGCGCAGGCTTAACAGACTAGGCTACCGTTACCATCGGCAATTATAACATTTACCATTGACAATAACATAATTATAAACTACGGATTGCGATATGTGAAGACCAAGTCGAGTGAGGAAATACTGTAGGCTACTCAAAAATGTTTGTTTAGAGGAAAGTGCAGCCGCACAGTCAAGGAGATGCCAACAGTACACCCTCCTTCTATAAACTGACTGCCATCGGTTCTCCCTTTCCAAATCCTCCTCCACGTCAACCCACATTTTGTAAAGCAGTGCAATTTCCACCGCGTCCACTGTTTAAATGAAGCGCGCAGCCAGAACCATGATGACGTGCACTTCCACTCTTGCTTGGCTGTTCCACTGCATGTGATCTTGACAACTGAGGAAGGTACTGGGTAAGTGCATAGCCTAGTCTCTCACCCGAATAGCAAGAAAGCTAGGATACGCTCTTAACTTTGAGAAACGGCATCTGTGTGCTCACTCTAAAGGATGCAAGTGAATGAGTATAACCTGGCCAGAAATATGCTCTCTCTACGTCTGTCAGCCAAGATGGTCCAGAGGTGGGTAAGAGGTTTGTGAGTCCATAATCACCAGTCACCCTATGAAGTTTTATGCACTTTGAAAAATAATAATGAAAAAATGAAATTGTCACAGTGAGTTCTGTCACAGTCTGGCTGTTTTGAGATCTTCCACCATCTAAGCCACGGATTCCCCAGCCAGCGTTCCCTGAGCCTGCGCTTGGCCCCTCGTCTTTGCTCTGCCAAACCTGACTCCATCTTGCCTCCCATCCTCGTCCCAGCCCAACCACCACCACCACCACCCTCGTTCGCACATGGCTACATTGCAATTGCCTGCTTCACTAGAGCCTGTCGCCACGGCATCCGAGGCTCTGCGCCCGCGATGGTGATGGACGGACATGCTCCCGCGCCCCACTGATCCGCCGTGGCCAAATCTGCACTCACGCACGCACACACACACACACATACACTCACATCCAAGAGTGCTCCACTTTATCTCACACTCCAAGAGTCAGAATGCCGTCTGCTCAACCCTCCTCACTCCACAACACCGACCCCCAACCCCACCCTCCGCTCGTTGGAGCTTGATGCTCTAATGCTGTAATCTCTCCTCCTGGGTGCCCATCCCCCCAGCACCACCACCCCCACCAGGTCTAGGCCTCGGCACCACCCGCCAGCCAACCAGCCAAACAGATCCAACAGACCAACAAAGATGCTTCAGATGGAGTTCAAGCTAAAGTGAGTTTTGGGGCGAGTTGGCTGTTTTACTTTTCTCACAAAAGTAAAAAAAGAAAAAAGAAAAACTAAGTGAAGAGATCATGGGAGCAGCTGAGGTTGACAGACAGACAGACAGAGAGAGAGAGAGAGAGAGAGAGAGAGAGAGAGAGGGAGAGGGAGAGGGAATGAGTGAGAGCACAAGTGTGAAAGAGATGGTGAGACAGAGAGAGAAGAGCCACCGGGCAGCTGCTGTAATAGTCTCCCGGTTTCATTGCCCCTAACATGCACCGTTTATTCTGTGGTGAAAGGCAAAATGGAGGATTAAAGTGGAAGAATGGCTGACCTGCCATAGGCCTTTCTCAGCGCTGTGCACCACATCAAATAACCCCTCTAACAGTCAATGGAGATTTCATTCCCACAGTCCCATTTAGGCTGAATTTAAAAAAAGATATACTACATTTATAGAAAATATATACTACAGTTCAGCTACATGTATCTCAGATTAGTTTCAAGGTCATTTTTAATCATGACCATAAATCTACAAAAAATAGTTTTAGCTGTCCAGTGTAGCTTATATTATTTATCCAAAGTTCCTGTGCCCCTTCCTCTAACTTCTTTGCATTGCCTTAGGCCTCTTACCAAGTCAGGTGTTGTTTGAACCCGTCTCCTGTGAGTGTCGTAGCTTTGGGCACTTTTAGACATCGCTCAGAGCACTACGCATGACATGGCACCATGCCACCTTCCACAGAGCCCATCTGCATGGGCGAGAGAGAGCATGTCACCGGGCAAACACCAAACACTATCTCTAACTCACACAGACACTAACACACACACACACACACACACACACACACACATATGTGAGACACACACACACACATGCAGACACACAATTCCAGCCTCCTGCTGTCACACAGTTGCCCACGGGGGGCCCTAAGGCGAAAGGAAGCCCATGTTTGCTCCGACCCCCCCTGAAGGTGACCTTGTGACACCACCCGCCCCACCCACCCCACCCCGCACCATCAGACAGGGGGAGAGGTGAGGCGGCGGAGCTTTAAACGACAGCCCACGGGGACAATGGCTTTAGAGAAAAGCCAGGCTTTGGAGGGGATCTCTGACAGGAGGGAAAGCAAAGAGTTTAACACATCCAGTACGCATTCAACTAGCTGACACACACACACACAGGCTACAGTAATTCATGAAAAGCAAGAGAAGGAAATGCAACACTGTAAACCAAATAAAAACCAACCACTGCATACATATCAAGGACAACAAGGAATAGCATTTTGTGGGCTGGTATGGCGTTTGAGAGGTAAATAAACATAAACTATTTTAAATTTTGATCTGAGCCAAGTACCTCCCTGATTTCTCTCTCTCTCGCTCTTAAATGGAGGATTAAAGTAGAAGAATGGCTGACCCACTGTAGGTCTTTCGCAATTAGCCCCTTCAACTTATTTCCACATTACCATACATGCTTAATAAAAAAAAAACATCAAAAATGTATGCTACATTTATGTTAAGTGGCAAAGGCAGATGTCATTGATGAGGAGTAGTATGAATATGCATATGAAAGGTAGCTAAACATGAGCTAAGACCATATATTTGTGCCGTATTTCAGTCTCTCTCTCACTCTCCACTCTCCCTCAGTTTTCCAGACTGCCATCTTGATGTCTGCGATCTCCAGGAGTCAGCTTTGATCTCAGCTAAAGTTGCCTGAGTTGTATCAGATAGTGCTGTTACACTCATCACTCTTGAATCCCAAACAACCCCACGCCCCAATCCACGCACTCCTCCATATCTCACTCCCCACCTCACACACACACACACACACACACACACAAACTCGCACTAGCACACACACACACAAACACACATACTGTACATACACACACACTCAACTCTTTCTCGTTGCCAACACAAGTCAAGTCAAGTCATTTATTTATATAGCACATTTAAAAACAACAGGGGTTGAGCCAAAGTGCTGAACAAAGAAAAGGTTAGCTAATAAGTCATAACAATAAGACCATACATCTACACAAAGGCCATACATCTACACTACAGAAAAAGCTCAGTCGCTACAGGTTTTAAGGCGTGTACGTGGGACAGCAAGCAGTAGTTGGTCTTGTGACCTGAGTGACCTGGTAGTAGAGTGTGGGGGCAGAAGTTCAGAGATGTAAGGTGGGGCTAAACCTTTAAGGGCTTTAAAAACAAAAAGTAAAATTTTAAATTCAATCCTGAATTTGAACGGAAGCCAGTGTAGCTGAGCTAAAATTGGTGTTATGTGATCACTCAAGTGTGTGTGACGGCTCCTTCCGCATGCAAATCACCAGAGCTCCACGGATCCTTGCCCAGCGTTCGCCTCTGTAGGGGTGATGAATGGGTGGGGTGCCAGTGGGTGTACTGTAGACACGGTTTGAGTGTGTGTGTGTGTGTGTGTGTGTTGGGGGGGGGGGGGGTGGTGGGCGGCGGCAGTTATGTTCATCTGCATGTTCATCGCGCTCTAAAACGCACCCGCCGTGGCATGATACATTGATCAAGAGCCGCCGCGCAACAGTGGGGACACGGCCTCCAGACTGCTCTGCTGGCTCCACCATTTCCGCCACATTTGCATAGGAATGACAAGCGCCACCGACACCCCCCTCGTCCTCCCGCCAACCCCACCCCACCCCACCCCACCAACCCCAAAAAATGTAACACTGTAATTACGAGAAGTAGTGCTAAATCATCCTGACTACCGAGTGTGTTTGCCCCGAAAGTAAAATAAATGATGAGGTCGCCAAGCAAAAGTTGTTTTTCTATCTCCTATCGCCACGGATTATCTGTCAACAAGACATCAAGAGGTCTGTGTGTGCATCAGGGCTTGGCAGGCACCCAGACGGACACCTCCCACTCAGTAACTATCAGAGATAGAGAGAAGAGAAAGAGAGAGAGAGGGAGAGACAGAGAGAGAGAGAGGGAGAGAGACAGAGAGAGAGAGAGAGAGAGAACATTATGAATATTACAATCTGTTATATGAGGACTAAGGGACATTTGAAAGAGACAGAGAGGGAGGGCTGGTATGATGGCATTAATACCAGGGGATTTTTAGAGCTCATCTGATGAGAAACGCGCCGGGCGATGCAGGAGGGTAATGACTCGCAGCCTAGAGATGCCTTTGAGAGACCTTGAGCATGGCGCTCTATAAAAATAACATTTGCCCTGACCAACAAAGTGAAATAGTCTTGAATACTGAAAACACTGGAATGGCTGATTTTTTTTGACGGGCAAGATGAGATGGCCTCAAATCATATTCTAGTCGAAACACCAAGTTTCATTCATTTTCTTCTATTTATAAGCATGCTAAGATATGAATATGACTAACATCATCCTAACAAATCTATCCTTTTGTGTCAGTTAAGAGAGGCAGTGATGTCAGTGTGCAATAACTACACTAAGACTACCCAAAACACTTTGGCTTCTCCCTCTATGGCCTAGATGTACTAAGAATTAACACCAAATTAAATTGTTTCTGACGCTTTTTGCACCTTAAAACATGGCATTGTATCCAAAACTGATCACACATGGATCAAAGCGCATTTTGCATGCCACTGGAGCACAGAATATCTGTGTGTAGAATATCGCAGCTATCTGCGCTTTTCTTACTGATGCATATGTATTTATGGGAGGGCGAGGGAAAAGTGGGAGTATCACGCAAACAGGGGAGGAGAAGTGCTAATAAGGATTGATTAGGTATTCTGCCATATGTATGAAAACAGCATACGTCTGTTTTGAGGTTAAAAACTTGTACCTGTTAAAAGTAGTTGTAATCCAAATTGTGGTTAAATGAGTCAATTAGAGAAACTTTTAGAGACAGCTAAATCAGTATTCAGAGCATCCGTTTTCTTCATTGTACTATGTCAAAAGTAAACTTAACTTTTGTTTGCCTTTCTAATATTGTATTTTCACTTTCTCAACATACACTTCCCTCTGCTAGACTAGGGTATTAAGTCATACGTGCAGTAAATAGTTCACATATTTGGACTAATAGAACTACTAGGCCTACTCTGTATGATCATAGACATCTTATCATCATGTATGATCACTAAACTTTGATTCTTTTTAATGTCGCGATAGGTTAACTCTATTCACTTGTGCTTGTGGTTCAGCTGTGGGCACGTAATTTGCGTTGTAGAGGGGGCTGGGACGGGAAGTGATGAGTGCTATTTATGTAATGAACTGACAGCTTAGTAAATTCCACGCAATTTGGCAAAGCACAGCGTTAGCATTTTGAGCATAGAAAATCTTGGTATTAGCGCTTTCTTTGTACATCCGGCCCTACTGTATGTGTGAATCAATCTATATGTTGACTTTGGCAGCTTCTTAAATGTCTGTGAAATGTGTCATTGAAATGAGAACGGGCCCAGATCAAATTATGGACGGGCAAAACTGAATAATTAAACGAGCGTTCCTCTGGACTCGCACGCGTCCCATTCCCCACAAACCCTTTCGCCTCCTGCCAACAGAGCACTCTTTCCAAACCCCCAACACCACCACAGCCGCCCCACCCTTCCCTTCTCTGCTCTACAGCTCCCAGGCTGCCTCTGCCTCTCCTCGCATCCCCCCGTCCCTGCTGCTGCCCCACCCCACCCCCCTTACCCTCCATCTGTTCCTGGGCACGGGCAGAATAGCGCCACGAGCACGAGCTGGAACAAGTCTATCTGCCGCCCCAGACTCATAGACGGCCGCCCAGGGGCCCTGGGTCTTTGTGCTGAGGCCCTCGCCATTCCAGACGGCTAACTCCCCCCCCCCCCCCCCCCCCCCACACACACACCCCTGCCACCCTCCACATCCCAACCCATCCCAGCCCGCACTGCAGGATAATAGCCCTTTGTGGCACCAGGGCGACAATCCCAGCTTTGACCGGTCAACATTAATTTATGGCACTCACGGCACTATTGAGCATCACGAGACGACTGGCCGACCCTCTGTCTGTCTGCAGATGACGAGAGAAAGAGAGAGAGAGAGAGAGAGAGAGAGAGAGAGAGAGAGAGAGAGAGAGGAAGAAACATGTCAGCTCTATGGAGAGAAAGAAAAAAGATGGCAACTCTTTTTCTCCTTCTGACGAACGAGCGCATGTAATGAACTCTCCACACGCGGAGCCCTTCCTCACCTCTCTATTTAAAATTGATTCTTGGAACTCAGGGGGAAACATCAAACAGCGCTGCAGGTGAAAGGTCATGCGGTTTGTTTTTTCCTCCTGCGTCGGCTTCCAGTCTTTAATATGAACGCAGACGTCTGAAGTCAGTGAACTCCTCGTTTGTTTGTTGTAGCTCGCGGTCAGCGCAATGGCCTCGGACCGTGACCTTATGTAAATTGTGCAAAAACGCTGAAGGCTGGAGCCGTCTTGAGCTACTTAAACATTAATATCAGAGTCAAAGAATGCCGTCTTGCAAATAGGATTGGCTGTTTACTGGCACTTTGACTCGGATTATTCCTCAGACCTGTTTCGGTTGCTAGCTCTCTCAGATGAAAACACAGGCTGTACATATCTTTTGTTGAGTAAGTAGAGTTTACTTCAGTCTCTGTGACTATACAACAGGATGATATGGAGGCTAGGCTCTCCCCTATAGCCGTTAGAAGCCATTCTCTCTGACCTGTAATCCAAGGTCCACCATGTGATGGAAAGCCCCCATATGCCCCACCACACTCCCACCCACAATTTCGCCCGAGTTTTCTGCTCCTCTCCCCTAATGCTTCCTCTCAGAATCGGTCAGACTTTCTTTTTTTTTTCCCAGACAGCCCCCACTTTCTGCCCGCAAAACTCGGAGGCGAAAGCTCAGAGGAGAAGCCAGCTCTCCGATGAACTGATTGACATTTCCTAACGTGATATTTGAGTTCCACTCCACGAACACGGACAGAGCTTCCATCAGGAACCCCTTGACCTGCCGTTCTCCGCCACTCTCCTCTGGGCCCCTGGGGGGCCCGGCAGTCATTCGGAGGTGGTGTAGTCGAGAGGGGATTGGTGAGTGTGGGTGTGTGTTTTGGGAGAAGGAAGTTGGGGGGGGGGGGTTTCGGGTCAGATGTTCACCGTCAAGCATCTGTAACAATCCAGGCAAAGACCACAGAGGAACGGCTTTCCTCTTTTTTTCCATTTTGTTTTTCCTTCCTTTCTTCCCCTGACTGCCCTTCACCCTTCCATCCTCCCTTCCATCCTCCCTTCCTCCATCCTCCCTTCCTCCCCCCTCTCTCCCCCGAGCCAAAGCACAGGTGAGCCCCTGTCGACTCCCATCTCTCCCCGACCCCCCCCACCACCACCACCCACCACCACCACCGACCCCCACGCCTCACCACTCGCTGCACACATCATGCGGATAGCCTGTCCTCACCTGCTTAGCGCACATTTGCCCTCCAACCGGAAATCTAAAGAGCTGCTGAGGCATGAATGAGACGGCGGGTGCCCTGTGTGCGCCTCTCTCGTCTCATCGCTGCCAGCGAGCGAGTCGGCGAATGAACGAACGAACGAACGAACGACTGAGCGAACGAATGAGCTGCTCTGCACCCTGGGTATATGCGTGTCTTCAAAAAGGGCACACCAGTTGGCTGGTTCACCCTCCAGATTACTTCACTCCCCTTCCTCCTGCAAACAATCCTCCCCCCCCCCACCACACACACATCTCCACGACAGAGGTGAACAAGTTTCTAAAATCGCGCATGGTGGTGAGCGAAAGCATCAAGCGGATAATATTTACCAGGTTTCGCTTTCAATCAGGTTCTGGCCTTTCTCCCAACTCCCCGAAATCAATTTCAGCCTTCAAAAGCAAAGTGCATATATTAAATGATTCATGTGCGATAAAGAATATATTTCTGAGAGGATGTGTGTGCGTGAGAGAGAGAGAGAGAGAGACGTTTTCCTGTCTGGGACAAGAAACATATTAGGTTACCGAACAGGGTAGGGGGATGGCTTTGGCCCAACACAACCGCTTCGATGCTGCATCGATTCCACACTCAGCAAGGACAGCCCTCCTAAGATTTGCCCGTAGCTGGCTGTTTGTCTTGTGTTGATGTTGCCACCGTGGCTTCTCATACGCCACCATTCCTTGGCTCTCGACGCTGTCACGTACGGCGGCGCGGCGCAAGCTATAACTCATCGCCGTGAGCGCGGAGGGTGCCCGTCTGTCCTGGGTTTCCCCCCTCAGAGACGCACACAGAGGTTTTGAGTGTGATGTAGAGCCGTACCAGGGGCAAACGCTCTCACCATTAATTGGACACACTTTGAGATCGTTTGATTAACAAGGTGATGACTGAAGTCCTTACCTAAAACCCGCAAGATTGATCATCCAGTCGTATAGAAAGAGAGAGAGGAAGGAGAGAAAGAGAGAGTGAGAAAGAGATGGGGAGAGGGAGGTGAAGAGAGAGAATGGGTAAAGGCCTAAAAAAGGAGAGGGAGAGAGAGAGAGAAAAAAAAGGGAGCCAGATTGGAATTTGAGGAGACAAATAGCATCTGAACGACGCCATGCGTTATTATGTCATCTCTGTAGTCGTCTAATGGCTGTATGGCATTAATAAAGGGAGGAGGGGAGGGTGGCATTATACAGTAACAGATGGTGGGAGCGCGCCGAGGCTCACGAGTTATTTATTAAATGTGTTATTAATTATTTTCAACATGATGAGCAGCTCAGCTCCTTCTGCTCTGGGTGAGGGTAAAAAAGCCAGGCACAAGTCTGTGTGTGTGAGCGTGTGTGTGTGAGTGTGTGTGTGTGTGTGTGTGTGTGTGTGTGTGAGGGAGGGGGTGAGAAGCAGTTTTACCTCAGTCATTAAGCCTATATTCTCCTGGCAAGTTTACGAGTGTGCCGCGCCACATGTCACAGGCAGCCGTGAGATTCTACAGCAGCTATGAAAACTGGCAGTGAAAACTGGAGGATGATTTCTCTGTGGTAAATGTAAATGTGAGACAAGAACACTTGTGTTTACTCCGTCAAAACCAGAAGAGGTTAGGACTCCTTATATAGTGACTCTTTCTATGCCTGACTCCTCTCCTTGTACCATAATGTGTGGCTATGATATGGGTATTAGTGAACCTGCCTCATGCAAATAGCGCCATGATGACACACTTCGGTGGGAGTTTGACATAATGGAGGTTTCCACTGGTTGGCAGCAGTTCACTGCAAGTGTGTGTGTGTGTTGTAGTGTGTGTGAGAGAGAAAGAAATACAGTATTTGTGTGTGTGTGTGTGTGTGTGTATGTTTGCATCATGTTCTCTAATAATGACCCCTTGGCCTCTCCTTGGGAGAGCAGGTGTTGTGTATGCTAAGACAAGACCCGCCAGCAGCACCCTCACCTCTCCGCCCCATCTCCTCCACCACCACCACCAAAACTCCCCCTGGCCTCTCCTCCACCCAGCCCTGGTGCTGCGGAGGACCTGGCCGGTGTGCGGGGTGCCAGCTGGAGGTGCCAGTCTCCTCACCGGCCACCTGCCAGCCAGCCGCCAGCCCCCATCACAGGTGGCCGGGGGACACAGGAGTCACGACTGGAGCCTCAGCCAGACACTACCCCCCTCCTCATCCCTCCCTTTAACTCTCACTAGCTCTCTCTCTCTCTCTCTCACACACACACACGCACACACGCACACACACATACACACACAAACACACGCGCGCACTGTTGCAGGTGGCGGGGGATGGAGGAGTCACGACTGGAGACCCAGCCAGCCACCCACTGTCACGCTCCAGTGCCCTCACTGGAGAGGCTAGAAGTTTGCAAACACACAGAGACACACACATGCGCTCACAGACACAGACACACACACAAACTCTCTCTTTCACACTCACTCTCTCATACAAACACACACACTCACACTCTCTCTTTCACACTCACTCTCTCTCACACACAGACACACACACACACACTTATACACACACACACACACACACACACTCTCACGTTGTAACACTATTGTTGCTGTCAGACATGTCTCAGTCTCATCCAACTCTTTGAAACATTCTATGTGGTTTCCCACATATATGCACCAGTACTTTATTTTCAGACTTCCACTACCCACTCTTCCTCTCTTTCTTTGACTTCTCCTCCCTCTACTGTCTTTCTTCTATCCCATGGATATCCGCTCTGTCGCTCCCATGATGCTTCCATGAGCGCTGTCACACAGATCCCTCCCTGTCTCAAGTGTGGTCGATCTCAGGCTGACTTTATTTTCACTGCATATGCAGTACACATGTTCTACGCTTAGTGATCCCATGTGATATATACACCTATTCATCCTACTTCAGCCAGAGTTCACTACCCAACACCACTTACTACAAATATGCAGATGACACAGCCATAGCAGGACTACTTACAGACAACAGTTCCATCACAGCCTACCACCAGTCCATCACAGATTTTGCACTGTGGTGCTCTGATAACTACCTCCAACTCAACATTGACAAGACAAAAGAACTGGTCATTCATGCATCAAAATCACCCCCTGGACTCACTCACATCACCATCCATGGCCAACCAGTTGCACAGGTCAGCACTTTCAAATATCTTGGTCTCACCATTGACCATAAGCTTAACTTCAATGAACATGTCACCATTACACAGAAACATGCACAACAGAGACTGTATGCAATACGCAAACTAAGATCACTGTATGTTGCCCCCCATCTCCTTCTGCTACTCTACAAAAGCATCATCCAACCCCTTTTACTCTACTGCTCCCCCTGTTTCTTCACCATACTAAATGTCACCAGCAAGAACAAACTCATTAAAATCTCACACTTAGCATCCAAGATAATACAGCTTCCCACCCCCAGCCTCACTGATGCAAATGACACAGCCACCACACGCCTTGCACGCACCATAGTAAGCAGCCCTGACCATCCCCTGAACCGGTTCTTCACCCTACTCCCATCTGGCCGCAGATACAGAGCCCTGGACTGGAAAAAAGCGCACTATAAGAAAAGTTTTATACCCTCAGCAATCACTGCACTAAACAAACTCCTGTGACAATGACCCATCCCCCCTATTCTTATGTGTTCTATGTTGTCTGCATTGTCCACCTTTTTGCTTGTATGGTGATGAGGAGGGAGGGAACTGGGGGGGGGGGGGTTATATTATACGTTATATGTATGAGGCTGTGTACATCTGCATGGAATGTAACAATGATATGTGTGAAAAAGAATATCCTTATAGGACAATAAAGACTCTATACTATACTACTATACTATACTTCTGCTTCCTGTTGTCTGTGTGTGTGTCTGTTTATAACAGGCAGACATACAGTACAGTGGATACCACAGTCTCTGTTTTAGGCCTGTTCATTCAGTCGTTCTTTTATGCTCTCGCTTTTCCCCCTGACACAGACACTCACGTTTGCATACACAGACACACACACACACACACACTCTCTCTCACCCACACACACACACACACACACACACACACACACACACACACACACAGACAAGTGCACAGTTACATGTCTCGCTCACATAAACGGGGCAGACAGACACACACACACACACACACACACACACACACACACACACACACACACACACACAGACAAGTGCACAGTTACATGTCTCGCTCACATAAACGGGGCAGACAGACACACACACACACACTCACACTCTCTCTCTCACACACACACACACACACACACACACACACACACACACACAAGTGCACAGTTACATGTCTCGCTCACATAAACGGGGCAGACAGACACACAAACCCTCCCTTGTTGCTCCCCGCCCAAGAGGCATGGCTATGGAGTCTGCAACCCTTAATGTGAATGTTTTATCACACACCCTAAATAATGAATGGTGGACAAACAGTGCTGGCAGCCCACTTTAGCGTAATTATCCTCCCCAGCATGTAACGCAGGTAAATAAATAAATAACGACGCACCGGCTGGAGAGATGAATAAATATCGGAGACGATCTCGTGCCACATCTTCACCACGCCTCGCTGGTATCCCCCTGTCAGCTTGTCGCCACGATTTATGGACAAAGAAATTCATTGCGAATGCAAAACCATGATGTATTTATAGAGAGAGTGTGTGTGTGTGTGTAAGTGTGTGTTGAAGATGTGCATGTGTGTTTGTTGAGTGTCAGAGATGGCCTTGATAGCAAAAGTAGCTTCAGAAATGTAGGGAAACCTAGAAAGAATCATGCAAATGTGTGTGTGTGTGTGTGTGTGTGTGTGTGAGAGTGTGTGTGTGTGTGCACTGGGCAGGATGAAACACAGTTAGCCAAGAGGATGAATCTTCAGGGGCGTTGGGCTCGGAGCCAGAACTTAAATGGCACCTAACTCCATAACCGCTGGAGCGACCCACCTCCATCTCCCTCCCGGCGCTCAGCGGCAGCGGCGCTCCCCCACGTGGCGGCCGGCTGATGACCTCCGTGACCTCGGGAGCATTTTAATCTGCTGGCGCTGGGCTGCCGTGGCCAGTTCACCGTCACTTCACACAGGCCACGTCTCAGCAGCTGACCACTTAATCCAATTATCACTTCATAAGAGATCAGGCCATGTCACAGATAGAGTCCAGTCTGAGAGAGGGGACACAGCGACAATGGCTCCTATCACAACGGCACACTCTCATTCAGCACAAGGTATGACAACACATACCAATGTAGAATAACATGGAGTCATTATTTATGGGTTTAACCGACTGTATTATGTCTGAGGGGTGGGGAAGGTGGGTCTCTCCATATTTTGTTGTGATAACTCATTTATCTCTGCACATACCAGGTCTGTACTGTAATTATTTTAAGTGTATGAGTTGTAAATAATAACAACAAACAAAATGGTCAGAGGTTTGGGTTATGAACTCCACGACCCACAATCACTCTCCTGACAGTAGATCCAGCCCAGTGTTTACTTACACTTCCCCCTGATTCTGTTATGTGGATAAAGGCCCATAACCTCCATCAAATCATCCCGGGCCATCATGGAGCCTTGCCATTGTAGGTGGCCCCTAACTAACATTGTTTTGTCCAAACAGCCTTTGGCAAGCCTGCAGTGACTATATTATCCCTCTGTGTGTGTGCATGTGTATGTGTGTGTGTGAATGAGAGTGTTTGTGTGTGTGTGTGAGTGTGTGCCAGGGCCTGAACTGTGTTTGAACCCCCTCTCCTGGGAGGCCCTGCCCAGTGGATCGTTCACTGGCTGACCTGCCCCGGGAGGGAGTGAGAGGGGAGAGAGGGGAGGAGGAGGAGGAGAGGAGACAAGAGGAAATTTCACATCCTCCTCCTGTTGAAGAGAGGAGCGGTAAAAAAAGGCAGGATGATCAGCCAATGTCTCGCACATACACACATGCGCACGCACACACACTCAATATCACACACATACACACACACACACAATATCATACACACGCACACACACACACACACACACACACACACACACACACAATATCACACACACGCAAACACACACACACACAATATCACACACACACACACACACACACACACACACTCAATATAAAACACACGCACACACATGCACACACACGCGCACACACACACACACACATGCACACACACACACAAGAGAGACAGAGAGCAGAAGCAGAGCAGGGGCATCCATGGTCAGAGCGTTGGCTGAATGCAGATCACTTCTCTCACCTCACTGGCCTTGCTCTCTCTCAGGTCATCCTTAACCCCAGGCCCATTCTCACCTTCCAACCTACCACCCCCCACCCCCCCCCTCCCCCCACGCACACACACCATCGCACAAAACCCCCACAACCCTCACTCTGGTTCTGACCACAGGCTGATGTAAAGTGTTGAAAAGCAGCCATCAAATATTCATAGGCGACGGGAACTTTCGGCTGTTGTTGTCGGTGGGGCTTGCTGACTCTGCTAAATAAATAAACACGATTAGCTAGTTTCGGCTGAGCAGATGCAGACGATGGAGACAACGATGGTGGTGGCCTCTCAGGATGCTGTTGTGTGCTGATTTTTGAGGCGTCCAGTATTTGTTTGTGTCGTTCCTGGTCAAAGAGCTAGTGTGTTTGTGTGTGTTGGGAAGGGGTCAGGGTGAGTGTGTACCTGTGTGTGTGTTTGTGTGTGTGCGTGTGTGTGTGTGTTTGTCTATGCATGTGAAAGACTATATGCATGTGTGTACCTTGGGGACTCTGGGAACCTTCCACTTTCCTTTAATTCCTTCATCTCCCTCTCTTGCTTACCCAAAACCTGGCCACTCTGACGGGCCAAGATTTCTGCCATTTACTCTGAGGAGCCCAAGGGCCTGCATTTGCAGCCATCAGCTCTGCGCATTAAATTTAGCATCTGTTTATGGGCATATCACATAGCCCATGGCTAATTACTCCATAATGCATGCATATATTTTTGGGCCTACGCATCTTTCCCTCTCAGTAATATACACAGTAACTTCCCTCATGAGAAATCAACACTGAAATAACACTTTGCATAAAATGTATGTAGAAGAAATATATGATTGCTATGTTTTGCACTGGTAATTTAACTTAGAAAGGCTGGTGTTGGATTGGTGATGTGTGAGAGAGTGGTAGTGAGTGTGTGTGTGTGTGTGTGTGTGTGTGTGTGGGTGTGTGTGTGTGTGTGTGTGTGTGTGTGTATGGGTGTGTGTGTGTGTCTGTGTGTTTGTGTGAGTGTATGGGTGTGTGTGTGTGTGTGTGTGTGTGCTCTCATGGTGCATTTCCAGCTCTGGGCCCATGGCCAGGCTCTCTCCTCAGACGTGACAGGCGCAGTGAGCAGGAACCTGCTGCTGCCATTCTCCTGGCATTACCCTGCCGCCTCTCAGGCTCTCTCGTGCCCGCCCGCCTCTCAACTGCTCGCCCCTCCCTGCACCGCACCGCCGGCCCGCCTGACGATGAAGACATGAAAACCGTTTTACAGAACAGCGCCGCCAAATGCTCGCGCCGCCTCGGGAGCACAAAATGCTGGCGTGCTGATTTCCACCCCCCAACAGAGGTCCAGGAGAGCAGGACAGACAGATAGAGAGAGAGAGAGAGAGAGAGAGAGAGAGAGAGAGAGAGAGAGAGAGAGAGAGAGGGAGAAACAAAGAGAGGGAGTGAGTGAGAGCATGGGAGGATGAGAGAGTGAGTGAGAGAGATATACAGTAGAGAGAGAGATAGGAATGGAGGGAGGGAGGGAGAGCAAGGGAGGAAAGAAAGATTTAGTGAGAAAGAAAATGAGTGATAGATAGAGAGAGAGAGAGAGAGGGTAGAAAAGATGCCCTCAAAATCCCCCGTTTATTTCCTTCTCCACCCTACTCTTTGTTCCATGCATTCACTACGCATCACGGGCCCCTCTCTTTGAGTGCTGATGTTATTGTATTGAAAGGCAGATTGTGCTCAGCGGGACGCATTGACTTTGCTTCGGACCACCTGCCGGTCTCCTCACTGGTGGAGATCCTCTCGGCTGACCCCGGCCGGCCGACCACCGCGCGGCTAAGTCAAAGATTAAAAACAGAGATAAAGCGAAGGACAACAGCCTGATAAGAGAGAAGGGGAGGAAGAGGAGGAAGAAGCAAGGGGCCCTGCAACTTGGAATGGAGCAGAATGTAAACAAGAGAGAGGAAGGGAAAAAGTGTGTGTGTGTGTGTCAGTGTGTATGTGTATGTGTGCTTCTACTATAGAGTGAGAGAAAGAGAGAGAGTTGGATGGAGAGAGGATAAGAGAGGAGGGGGGGGTATATACGAAGGGCAAGGAAGGCCACGGAGACAGCGAGGACAGAGAAAACGAGAAGGTGAAAAATAGATGGACAGTGAGAGCAAACGAGTGACAGGGCTTAGGCCGACGGACAGCCGTGGAGGGAGAGGGAGGGGACAGAGACAGGTGAAGGGAACACAGATAAAGACAGTTCCAGGAACTGAAGAAGAGCAAAAAGAAAGAGAGATGGAAAGAACGAGAGAAAGAAGGGTAATAAAGAGCAAGAGAAGGACGTGGCGAGGTGGACACTCCTCTCCCTGTGGCTCCGGCTCCGCGGTCCCCTGTCTGTCAGGCCTGGCCGGTGCGGCCCCCTCTTCTGCTTCACAGGTAATTAAATGGATTTCCTGTCGTGTAGCCGGCGAGCGAACATGACCCAGCACTCTGTGCGAGCATGTCGGAAGGCACTCCAGGGCTGATCCCTGTTCCATCTGCATGGCCCTGTCCTGGAGAACAGAGAGAGAGAGAGAGAGAGAGAGGGGGGGGGGGTCTGGCATGACACACGCTACCTCGCACCTCACAGACCCCTATTGCTCTGGCTCGAACACGAGAACTGTAGATGACCAGTGAGCACATGCACACACGCACACACACACATTCTTACACAGTGACGTGCTACACACACACACACACACACACTTGCAGTCAGTAGTCTCCGAGGCCTCCTATTCTGTCTCCTAGCCGCAGTTCCCGCTGCTCCACTGAAAGGAATACAAGCGGCTGGGTGCTTGACATCCAGCACAGAGCCCTCCTGCAGCGTCTCTGCAGCTTGAGGAATGACAGAGATTTGTGCATTTGCAAAACGGGGATAAATGCTGGAGCAACAGCACGGTATCTGCACACACACACACACACACATAACACATTTCCAGCAGGAGCTTTTATGTCTGCACATAACATCTACATTAAAGTATTTTACCCCCTGAGTTTACTTTCCACTGCAGCATGAACATAAAGT
>NC_055969.1:7931742-7936742 GCF_018492685.1 Alosa sapidissima
CAACAACCCCCAATGAAAATATGAGATAAAAGTCCAACAACAGGAAGATGAAAGCCTTATAGATGAAACATAATGAATTTATTAGTCATTTATAAAAATATTTCTGTGATCATATTCAATGCATCAGCCATTATTGATATTTTTTGAGTAGCTCGGTTGCCTTCTCGATGTGGCAATGTGGCGATCCTGGCAAAAAAGCGGAGAAGGATTTCCCTCCTCACATACTCCTCCGCATCTCTTTGCTCTGGCGTTGGAGCCGTTCGCCATTCACCCCGCTGTGGGGCCGGACGCTCATGTGCGACTCTAGGACAGAACTTTTCGCTGTCCAATTTAGGACGAACCACAGCCAATGCTTGGTCTCCAGCACCTTCCTCTTTTGCTAGCTGAGGTGTTGACTCTTTTTTGTCTGCAGAGACAGATGAAATTATGATTCTAATTAACAAGTCTTAAAACATGAAAAACGCAGGTGCCCACTTCAACTCCTGTAGAACTCCTGTTGTGTTCAGTTATCTACTGTAAAAATGTACTTACTGCTGTCCTCTTCGTTGAACAATTCTATGAGTGAGGCTGCAAGGTCATCAGGATAGTCGCCTGTTAAAAAGTGATTAAAAAAAGCATTATTAGACGTAAATAAGGGTATTGTGTAATAAGAGGAAAGAAGAAAGACAATTGTAAAGTGAGAGGAGCTTAATGAGTCATGAGGGGAGAGTAATAACATGATACTTACATGACATGTCCAGATGAGCAGACCCATCAGCCATCACCCCAGATCCCATCTCTTTGACCTCGACCTCGACCCCTGACCTCTGCATCTCTACCTCAGTGTCCTCACTGGGTGCCCGAATGCAGCAGCTCAAAAGTTTGAGGAGTTTCATTTTTCACAGCTTATCTCTCTGAAGTCTCAAGTTAAAGTAGTGTTAATTGTGTCACCTATTTTTAATTTAGTCTTAGTCTTGTGACGAAATGTCCTTTTTAGTCTTTGTCATATTTAGTCATTCAAATATAATTTTTGTTAGTCAAGTTTTAGTCGACTAAAAGTCTCGTCATTTTAGTCTAGTTTTAGTCAAAAGAAAACTAAAGGTATCTTAGTCTTAGTCAGTTTTAGTCAACACATTTTAGTCTTTTTTTTTATAACAAATTATTTCTGATCAAGTCAAATAGTGTTTCACACATCTCAATTTTCCAACAATATTGTGTGTCCACAGCGCTACTCGTCTGTTATAATTACTCATTCTGATTTTTTGTCAGTCAGTATGTTTACATGCACAGGTAAGTCGAGCTACAGTTATAGCTCTGCTGGGATTTCACCATAGACAGTAAAAGATTTGACTGGACCACTGTCATATTCGTAGACCACTGTTTCTCAAAGTGTGGTCCGGGGATCACTGGTGGTCCGCGAGCAGACGTGGTAAAATATAATATAGATGAGTTGTTTGCAATATTTTGTATGTAAAAACAGTTTTGCAACACTGTCTATGTAAGATATGCCAGTTTAAATCATACAGTATGAATCCACACAATAAGCAAAGTGCAAAGACAATAAGCAAGGTGGTTCAGTGAGTAGGCCTATAGTGTAGACTAATTATAGGCTACTGTTGAAGTAGGTCTAATCTTTTTTTTTTTTTTAGCTAGGGTGGTCCTGAAACTGAAAAAGTGGTCCTGAAACTGAAAAAGTTTGAGAAACACTGTCGTAGACCAAAGTATTAATGTTTTACTCCGCCTCGCTAGATGGCGATATGCGCCCAAACACAACATATTCCCCAAACAGACTGAGTCTGTCTCAATTGGTGTACTTACGTGAGTACACTTTCGTGTAGTACACTATGTGCACTGTGTGCTTACTGGCGGAGTGCGCAAATTTAACAAAATAGTATTGTCTCATATCAAACACTAACTCCGTGCACTTCACGGAAATGACGATCGCAAACATTTTAATATAACTTTATTGGCGTCCTCAATTCGACAGTGACATGGTCATATTGTGTCAAATCATGAACCATTTATGTTATAACTTGCTTGTACCTCCGTAAAGTCTGTTTTCCACAGCCCTTCCGCTATTTGGGCAAGATGGCGTCCGTTAAGGGCGAAAAGTGTCCAGCGTTGCACACTCAGCTTTTTGACCGTTATGAGTGCACCATCCGGGAACTTGCAGTGCCCTTCGTGTCGTTGGAATTTTCAGTGTGAACACCCTCATGCACTCAAATTAGGTATTGTAAGTGCAGAAGTACGCGATTTGAGACAGTCTCCATCTTAGCCATAGCTAACTTGCTAGCGAACTTTCCATATTAGCTTACTTGCTAGCAAACTTTGCATCATCAGTCTAACGAGTTAAATAGTTGACATTACATGATGAACATTTTTGTATGGACATTCTGGGGGATGTTAATTTGTATGAGAGAAGCTTCAACTTCTGGGTATGTAGCATTGTGGCATAAAGCTTAGGTAGTTAGCTTGCTAACTCTGGCAGAAATCTCCAATGTTCTTGTTCCATGTAGTTTCGTGTTGCAGCAACAGCACGTAGACTAGCCTACAGGAAAGCTGTTTCGTATGAACTCATTCGGAATATTTTGAAAACGTAACAGCTAGATATTCTGTCTTCTCATTTTGTAGACGAAAATGAAGAGAGATTTTATCTTAGTTTTTATTTCAAGCAAAACATTTTAGTCTCATCTTTTTTCGTCAACAATAATGCATCTTAAGATAGTCTTAGTCAGTGTTTCAGGACATTACTGCCGTCTCGTCATCGTCTCGTCTTAGTCATGAAAAATAAGGTCGTTGACGAACATATTTCCTCTCGTCTTGTCTGACGAAATTAACACTAAGTTAAAGTGAGCTGATTCTTGGAATTGACCGAAGATTCTACTTTGCATGGAATGGAATAGGGATGGAATGCACTCCATTTATTGCCATGCCGATATATGTGTTCTTTTAAATATGGATCAGCAACAGAGCGATTAGAATGTTCATAGTAGCTCACTACTTGGGGCAGCCGTGGCCTACTGGTTAGTGCTTCGAACTTGTTACCGGCGGCTGAATTGCCCTTGAGCAAGGCACCTAACCCCTCACTGCTCCCCGAGCGTACACGAAACTTGGTGGGCATGTAGCCCCACAAGGATAGCACGGAACCATTGTTTTTCGTTTTGACCTGTAGCGCCCCCGCTGGACTGGACCCCCGAAAGGTGGGTAGGGCGGACACAGTTTTCTGTGAATATCTCGAGAACCGTAGGGCCTAGGAGGACCACCTTTTTTTTGTATGTTGGTCTTAAGGGGCCATGTTAACCCATCCCATTACCACACATTTCATGTATAGCGCCAACTAGTTAAAAATTAAAAAAGCAAAAAGTTAGGTGTTGTAATCACAATATCTCTGGCTGACATGGTCAAAACTGCACGAAATTGAAAGTGTAGGATAATTATGACACCCTCTGAATGCATGCCAAGTTTCGTGGACTTTCGTTCATGGGGGGCCATACAGTAAATTGATTTATGTGTACATTTAGTACACCAACAGAGTTTTCTGTGAATATCTTGAGAACCGTAGGGCCTAGGATGACCAATTGTTTGCGTATGTTTGCCTCCAGGGGTCACACATACACACACACACACACACAAACATAAACACGTACACAGGCACACATTTCAAAAATTTCTCAGAATTATGAACTAGCAAGATGGGGGTGGGGTTGTATAAAATGTACAACATATTTTACATGTGAAATCTATGAACTAATCATGTTTTGGTACTTGTTGTCTAGCAGATACCAGTGAGAATTGAGTGTGCATAATGCAATTCAGTGAGACAGTTAGAATCATATATGCCTTCCACCTTTTGTTTTTAGCCAGCAGCCAGACCAGCAGATACCCTGACTTTGCTGAATTACTGAAGCTAAGCAGGCTTAGTTTAGCCTGGCGGGCCATCCTATATCATTGAAATGTATAGTCTGGAATCGAACCATTCACCTCGCTTAATCCAAGGGGCGGGCAGAGAATTGTCTTTCAAACTGCCTAGGCATGCAATAGGCCAGCGCTACGACCATATCCGTATCCGGTCGGCAAAACGGCAAATACATCCTTCTTCGAAAGTAATGATTTAAGTGCATTGTGTTGCTCAACTTTCAAAGAAAAGCACAAGTCCAACTCCTCCAAAGTTGACGCCAACGCCGATTCAAACAACCGCTCTTCATTCACCATAGCCACCTTCCTTGTTGTTCACAGTCGCAGGACTGTCGTTATCCTGTTAAGCCCGCCTTAAGACTCTCTAACAAAATAGAGCGCTGTGATTGAATAACATCCACGGTGTTAGCCAATAGAAATCCCTATGGTTTGATACTAGACGTACAGGCTGAGCAAATTAATTTGCCGCCGCTAGGGTGCGTCTAGATTTCTAGGCTAGGCTTAGTTAGTACTTCGATAAGAAACCTCCTTGGAAGAGTATAGGTTCCTGCTGGAAGTGGTGTTGGTGGCTGGCCAGTAGATGGCACTCTTCCCTGTGGCCAAAAGCCACCTAACATATATCAATCCCAATGTCCTATTGCAGTGACAGGGACACTACTGCAGGAGATGTTTTCCTTTGCATGAATGTTAAATTGAGGTCCTGACTCACCATGGTTGTTAAAGAACCCATGGCACTTATCGCAAAAATGTTTTTTATATTTTTTATTTTTTATTTTTTTTTTTTATAAATTGTATATTTATGTACACATACATAAGACACAAAGACACACACACATGCACACACACACACACACACATAAAAACACACACACACAAAGACACGTAAACACACACACACTACACATGCACACACACGACACGCACAAACACGCACACGAACACAAACACATAAACACACATACACACACACACCCTCACACACATGCACCCACACATATAAACACACACACACACACACACAGAAACACACACACAAAAGAAAAAACACACAAAACACATATACACAAAAACAACCACACACTCTGCACACACTCAATTACAAACAC
>NC_055969.1:7941742-8016742 GCF_018492685.1 Alosa sapidissima
ACTTGTGATGCCCAGGGTAATTAATGTGTTATTAGCAGTAATATCTACCATAAACACTCAACAGACAGCAGTTCGGTTCAAAAATGGAGAGCTAGTCATGGCGGTAAGTCGGTGTAGGTTCTGTCTTTGGTCCAGCAGAAGATATGTTCACACCGTAAGGACCAGGCCAGGTTTAGTCTTCCAGATTGAGCTTTCACTGCATGAAAAGTGTGATTTTCGTCAGTATGCAGCACTGTAAATTGTCGTGGAAGTTCAGGTTAACGGCTGTTCACGGCAATTTGCAGGCAACGCCAAAAACTGCCATGAATTGTCAGAAATTGACGTGGGCCTTGCTTGGCAGTTGTCCCCCCATGACCCCCCTCCTCCTAATTCTAGGGGAGGCTTTAACATGTAAAGGAAAATGCTGTGAGCTATACAAATGCAAATCAGGGATGCAGAGGGAGTTTTACCCCAGGTGACATTTTTCTAAAAGGTAAGAAAATCTCTGGTACAAATAGATCAGGCTCAGTATAGCCTAATTATAGACTCTTACATTTTAGCTTGAATTGATTTATTTAATGAAAGCATTGCTAGATTACTGTGTATGCCATTAGCAATGGCAAATGTTATGTAAAAAAGATACACAAAATAATTTATTTCAAAAATTAGTTTTAATCAGAATCAGAATCAGCTTTATTGGCCAGGTTTGCGTACACAAACAAGGAATTTGACTCCGGTTAATCTTTGCTCGCAAGTACAACATTCACTTAACATATAAGGATAAAACATAAAAACATAAAGGAGTAAAAAGAATAAAAACAGAACAGTAAGAATGAAGGCAGTAGAAATTACGTCTATGTGGGGGGGGGGGGGGGGGGGTCACGTCCTTGTTGTCCCTGTCAAGGGTGCCAGGGGTCGTGGACCCCTCAACAGACACAAGCAAGATGTAATATACAGTTGAAAGGGTGGGGATATCAGCCTTGGCCACAAAGGTGAAATGTGCATTCCATGCAAACAACATTAGTATCAGATTGAGATTGAGAGATTGGTCTGCAGAGATCACAGTTGAACATAACTCTCGCCGGTTGGGTCATAGCAACAGGCTCTGTACGTTATATGACCTAGTCCTTTTAGGTTTTTTCTCCCAAACTCCATTTTTGAAATAGCGCTTTATGTGATCATAATACTGTGTATGAGAGAGTTCAGTGTTGCAATGTTCACAGAAGCGCCGAGGTATTTTCTTTAGTCTTAGGAAACTGACAGCTTCATAGGCAGGCACACGTTCTTGTTTCATAGACGCGAGCTGGTCTTTCCGTATAACAATGACCTCGCATGTGATTGGAGGAGCCTGACAAGCCTTCGACTCCTCGTCCAATCACGTGTGAGGTCATGGGCATGACCCATACAGCAGTACTGGCAAGACGAGCATATAAACAGACATGTTTGTGTTACTGTACTCTATCTTTATCTCCAGCTCCTGTGTTTGGTTTTTACTGCAATGGCTGGACGACGTCTCGTGTTCAACTCACCTTCAACTCCTCTTGGACGCGATCAACAACTTTCAGCCAGTCCGCAGACTGACGAGAAGAAACTGCTGATTGCTATCAGTGGACTGTCTCGTCAGCTTAATCGACATACTGCCGATATGAATGAGCGGTTCACTCAACTGCAGAATTCGGTAAACTCCAGGTTGCTGTCCATAGAGGACAAGTTGGCTGCTCTGGAGTCGGACAACTGTGCGGGAAAGACTAACTCCAAGAAGAGAAGACGGGTGCACAATCCCAAGCTTGCGGTAAGAATATGTTCGATGACGCTAGCTAAGCTAAAAGTAGCCTAGCCTAAAACCAAAGCTAAGAGTAGCCTAGTAGCCTTTATCGATCTACACGATGTTTATAAAGACGACATTGTGTGTAAGTGACTTTTTTACTGTTTCTCCTTCCTTGTTTAATGTTACTGTGACTTGCGTTTGATTTTTATTCATACCACTCATTTAATTGTTTTCCAGCCGCCTGTAAGAGACGGTACGCAGGAGCTATAGGTATAGAAGCTCATTGCGGGCGGAAGCGAGAAGAAAGAGGGTAAGACTTTATTTGGTGACTATTTTTCAGGTGCATTGATAGATGTGTCCATACGCAGTGCATCGCAGTGATTGTCTTTATTAATTGTTTTTACAGCTGCTGGAATCGAGACCGAAGAAGATGGCGTTGTTGGCGGGGTCTCTGGATGGATTGTACGGTCGCCATCATTTCGTAGAGGCGACTCCGAAGTACAGAGCCACGCACAATAGGCGTCTGCACAACGGACCTGTGTCAGAAAGAATGCCACCAGTTACCTACAACCCCGAGGAGGCAAACAGACAGTTCACTGAGAAGGATCATCCTCTACCCATGTGTGGGCAGATCCTCGCTTTGTATATAGTTGTGTTTGTTTTAATAAAGCTCTTTCTTTGCATAAACATGTTCCTGGCAAATGTTCATTTCCTGTATAAATTCATTCATGTCCTTGATGGTAGCCTAAGACATGAATACATAATATGAATAAATACATAAATATATATATATGATTGGTTGGCAGATCTGTCACTATTGGTCACCCTGCCTTATAATAAATGTAAACCCCAATATTGGGGTTTACATTTATTATAAGGCAGTATTGGGGTTTACATTTATTATAAGGCAGGGTGACTGTCGGCAACTGCCGAAAATGAGGGAGATCTCCAGGCGTTTACGGGGACGAAAATCACACTTTTCACGCAGTGTTTAGTAACGTTTCCATTTCCCATAATGACAAACTATATCAACAAAGCAATAGGGGACAGGAATCTGCACTGTAACACAAATGCGAAAGGCCATCATCTCCAAGTTGCTGTGTTTTAAAGGTGCTCTAAGTGATGAGAAGCGTCACTTCTGTTGACGTTCAAACAAAACAGAAAGCTAGCTCGCTAGTTCCTCCCCCTCCCTCCCATGCAATTGAAACTCTCCTAAATGTGCATCTCGTTGGTGATTTGCTGGAACAGTTTGTTATGTTTTTATGGGCAAGGTTTGCCCAAGTTGTTTTGTGGCTGTTTTGGAGCCTGGGTTGTCCACAGAGATCACGTTTTTATTTACAGTGTTCAGGACACAGGCAGCTAGCAGATGGTGAGGTGATGTTTGCTGTAAGTGACAAAAAATGTTTTAGCCTAAAAAACTAATGACAGGTGCACCTTTACCACCTTGAAAGAGTAGTGTTTTGTTGTGTTGTTGTGGTCATAACCAGCAAAAGTTTGCAGATGATAACAAAAAGACATACAGTAAATCTGAAGTACTATAACCATGTAACAGCTATATAACAATGCAATCACTATAGCAGTAAGCCATAAGCACTCCTGATGAGATGTAAATTGAACTAGACTGCATTTCCGGCGGGAACTGCGAAAGTGTGGTCCGGTCAGCAACGTGAGCAGACAGTGACATACGTTATGCTGAACCTGGCTTGATCCAAGCATTCTAACAGTGCCTTTCAGTGTTGGAGCAGTGGCAATATCTCAAAAGCTCTAGGAGAGGGCTATTCAACTTGCGGGGTGAATTTTACCTGTGGCCTGCCTTCGAATTTAGCTTCTATGACTAAGATCAAATCAATAAAATAGAACGACAGCAGTGATTGGCTAACCTGGCAATAGCCAGATGAATTTCGCTCCGCCTAGCTCCACTCATCCATCTGGAACCGATCCATTGAAGTGTTGCTTCAGAAGGCTGGGCCTAATCAAAAAATGCTTGCATATGATTGAATAAGCCACTTGTCCGTCATCTATTGACGTGCTACTTCAACCACTCACATCGAAGCCAACCCGTGACGCTAATAACAGACTCACAGTCGCTTCTACGCTATGTCACATCTATGAAACTCCCGCCCTGCGTCCTGATTGGCTAAACCATAAAGTTGGTTGGAGAAATCACTCTCAATGGAAGAGGTCCCAGATGGATGTGAGTGAAGCTAGGCGGAGCTAAGCGGAACGACATTCATCTGGCTAGGGTCAGGTTAGTGATTGGCAGCAAAAATAAATAATGTCACATGTCTTGCGCCTCTCAAACTGGGCTATCAGGTAACCTACAGAAGAATTGAAATTATGAAATATGACCAAGGCATTAAAATGCTGCTTGTTTGTCAGGATACTTTTTCACTGATTTATTTTAAAACAAAATGAGCTATGAGTGTGAATGTTATATATTCCATCCCCTAATTATGTTTTACTGGTTTATTTGACAAATAATCTATATGGATTTGCTCTATAAAGACCTTATGTCTGTTTGGGATTATTTTGAGAGCCTGGGATTGTTTTGAGAGCATCTGTATCTCAGATGTATCTCAGAATAAAGGAATAAAGGAATACTTCATATTACTCTAAACCACCTTCTGTAAATCAACTGTATACTACTGTCTACATTGCACTATATTTCTTGTCTCTGTATATTTCATTCCCTTTCTATACTTTGCATCACATTATACATGCATCACAGCTAAGATCTTTGGTTGCTATGAAGGCCAGTCGTTCTAAATGGATGGTTGCTATGGCCAAAGGCCAGTTCTATCTCTGCCATTGTCAAGCGGGCATATCCTAGAATTCTGATTAAGTTATTTTATTTGAAACATCTCTATTTTACTTAGCCTACTTCCATACAGTGAGTCCCATTAAGAAGTGGCCACTTCATTTGCGCTTACCGAGATACAATGCAACATTGCTCCCTCGCGATTGGAAGCTCCTGTAGACGCATTTCAAAACATCGCGACGTGAAATGCCAACACAAAAAACTGTTTGTGAATCGGTCTTAGTGAGTTAGGAGTCCTCGCATCTTCTTTTAAGCTGTCACAGACTCAGGTGCTACTTTTAGGGCTAAAATTCTTCCTGAATTACTCTTAAAAAAATAGGAGTCCTAAAGTTAAGAGTGACGAAATTACGAGTACAAGCATCTCATATCAAATGACCATGGCATTAAGCTAAGCAACATAAATCCCATACAGCAGCATCTCCTCCCTATGACATAGCTAGCTAAATTCTAGCCACACAAGAAATGAATGATGTTAAATCTCCCCTTAGCATTCTAATAACAGAAGGGGCACATTTATGTTGAACACTACAACATGACTCATTATGTCTGTAACTCTATAAAACACTTACTTTCATAAAGGACGCACACCATCCAGCACATACACATGGTAACCGATATTTTAGGTACTTGGCCACGAACTCAAAACGTGTCTCTCTGAAGCTCTGTTCTAGAATCTTTGCTCTGGAGGCTGTTCCCAGCGTTGCTAGGCAACATCAAATAAACGAAATGAGAGTCTTCCAGAATAATAAATAAAACTAGAGAATGTAATTCCAGGGAATTACGAGTGCATGAAAATGACGCTAGGACAGACATGGTGGTTGCACAGCTTAATAAAAGTTGATAGTTTAAAAGTAGACAGTTTAAAAGTTGAATGTAGATTGGGAGTTGATCACACTAGTTGACTGAAAAGCCCAGGCTCCCAAACAGTTGTGGGCAGAGGACACAATTGGCGGGAGTCATAGCTGATGACAACTGACAGTTGGATTGGCTGAACAGTTAAATAGTTGGATAGTTTAAATGGTTCAAATATTTCATCGGGAATTATTGTAGTGAGGACTTTTATTTTGAAACAGCTTTGGGCAGAGGAAACAGTTGACGGGAGTCAAAGTTGATGACAACTGACTGTTGCTAGAGTAGTTATGGTGGTTGCTATGCTGGTTGCTAGGTTAATGATGTTGGTTGCTAGGTTTTAACTGTGAATGTGGTTGCTAGGCTGTTACTAGGGTACTTGAAGTCGTTGCTAGGTTGTTGCTAGGGTGTCCATGGTGGCTACTATTAGAAATAAAGGAGTTACTACAGTGGTTTGCTAGTATAATCATCTTGGTTGCTATGGAATCTGACATAGATGCTTAATTTCAATGGTTGCTAAATTGGTTGCTAGGTAGGTGGTGTTTTAATATAGTAGGCTAGAGGCATAGTTGATGATAACTGACAGTTGGAATAGTTGAACAGTTAAATAGTTGGATAGTTTAAATGGTTCAATTATTTAATAGGGCATTATTGTATTGGAGACTTTTATTTTGAAACAGTTGTGGGCAGAGGAAACAGTTGAACAGGATCTGTAGTCTTAAGAGAGCCAGATTGTATGCTTAAAGCCTGAGACAGACAGTTGCTGGAGGTGGCCGGAACCATATGGCTCTGGCCGGAACACTTGGCATAGGATTCTAAGTGCCCTATTGTGATGCCATAATCGCCAATGTTAAGTCTATGGGGAATTTTTTAATCGTTTTTAATTAATAGTTCAAAAAGTATAAAAGTTACAAATATGAAAAATACATTCCACACCTGTCCTAAGTAAGACCTACGTAACGCTGTTTGAATGAAGTTTCTACATTAAACGGTTGAAGCCGCATTAAACGCGGGAAAAGCGTTAGAAGAAGAACTAGAAAATGTAATTCCAGGGAATTACGAGTGCATGAAAATGCAAAAATGGCTGCTGAATGAAATATTGTTGAATATTGTCTAAAATACAATCTAAGTAAAAAGATGGAGGTCAGATAGAGATAAAAACTGGCGGGGAGCCATAATTGATGACAGCTTACAGTTGGAATGGCCGAACAGTTAAATAGTTAAATAGTTTAAATAGTTAAATTATTTTATAGCAAATTATTGTATTGAGGACTTATTTTGAAGTTGAAGTTGTGAGCAGAGGAAACAGTTGGCAGGAGTCATAGTTGATGACAACTGACAGTTTGAAAGGCTGAACAGTTAAATAGTTGGATAGTTAAAATGGTTAAATTATTTAAAATGGAATTATTGTAGTAAGGAGTTTTACTTTTAAACAGTTGTGGGCTGAGGAAACAGTTGACGGGAGTCAAAGTTGATGACAACTGACTGTTGCTAGAGTAGTTATGGTGGTTGCTATGCTGGAGTGCGTTTCCCAAAAGCATCGTTGCTAACTACGGTAGCAACTAACATGGTTGCAACTATGTAAGAACGACACAACTGTTCCCCAAAACGATAGTGTGAACTATGGTGGTGGAACTTACATAGTACGATGCATCGTGACACTGCGTCAGTGTTTCCCAAAACCATGGTAGCAACTAACGTTCGCAACCACTATCGTAAAGTTGTGTAGTTACAGCTACACCTCTCGACCTGTAGTATGTAGTAAGAACCATAGTAGACGACGTAACCCTGATGACGGAACACGCAGAGGACAGATGGATGAGAGGTAGCCATTAAACGATCCCATAACATTGCTGTGGGATACCATACCATAGCATTGCTGGAAGCTACAATTGCACATTACTGGACAACGTTATGTGGTACAGTGGAAAGTGAAGTGTTGTGGAGTTAGCCCACAACAGAACGGCCTGTGGTGAAGTGCTATGGTGACCGCAATCATCTGTGTTGTTATTATTCGTGAATTTAGATGTAGCCTAATGCTAATGTGTCAGCACAGATTCTTTCGAACACCCGTTAAGTTAAGTTATCTGGTGATAAAGCTTTTGAATGCCAACGGTATTGTTTTGTGAGGCTAGCATTGTAATTGTTATAAAAGGATAACGTTACATTGTAGTCGTATGTTAGTGTGTTTGGATGAAACATCTGCTAATCATACACATAGCTAACGGTATATGGACTCTACAGCCCATTATGATGTAGTGAAGTGACTGTGCTGTGGCAGAGACTGTAGCGTGTGTGCTTTACATGAGAGAGGTCAGGGGTTCAAGACTGAGACGATGGGTGTGAGGTGAGTATGCCTGTGGAGTGGGGTTTGTGTTGTATCTTGTCTGATCACAAGCTATGTTTAGCGGGTGTATAAGTTAGGCTACTCTCAGTTATTATATGGTCTTGATATTTGAACACATGAATTACGCTGAATTATGTTGGTACAATGACAGAATGCTGCTGTGAAGTTGAGTAGCCTCTGGCTTGGAGAACTTTAAGACCTCTGGGACTTAAGTGAGCATGCAGAGTGCTGTGGTCAGTGTCAAAATGTGACATGATTTTCACTGATTTAACTTGTCCTTCATGGCCCAGGTATGGGTAGGCCTGTCATGGGAGGCGGAAAAATGGTAAGTTGCCTTTGCTTTGTGACCTTTCAATCTGTGTATGTATTTTGATGTCATGGCTCATAGGGGACATGTGTGTGTGTGTGTGTGTGTGGGAGGGATCATGGGGAGAAAGTGATGGTGGGAAAGTTAAGTACATTTACCCCCTCACCCCCACCAAACTAAAAGAAATGTAAAAAACATAAACAAAAGAGGAAAAAACAGGTAATGTGGCAGGGAATTGATTGTGGGGTTTGGGTGTTTAGGGGCCAAACATATGTGCAACTAATTCCCAGTGTGCTTCCAGGCCAGCAGGAAGGTGTGCAGCAGCCACTGGAATGACCTCTTCCACCTCCTCCACTAACAGCTCCTCATCAGCCGGCAGTGGGATGTGATCCTGAAGGGCCATGTTGCAGAAGCGCCGCCACCAAAACTACACTGCACTATTCAGGCCACCAGCGGATTTGCTCACACACCTTTCCACATGCCCAGGGCCCTCTCCACAACAACGCGGGTCCGGCTATGGGCGTTGTTGTACCGCGCATCTGCCTCGCTGTTGGGCTCCTAGATGGAGCAGTTGACATGCTTGCATTATCATAGGGGGTTGATGGAATAAAGTAGGTCTTGAAATGTCAGTGCACTCAGGGAATATAAACATGCATTTGAACAGTATAGACTTTGCTACTATCTCAGCAGCAGAAGGCAACAACATGAGCAGCACCTACAGTAACACTGTGTGTGTGTGTGTTGGTACAGCTGGCGCAGATCCTTCAACCATTTGAGCATTGAAACATTTGTGCTATGTGAACTGTCATTTTGTGGTTGTGATTCAACACACAACTTCATAACTACAATGGATGAAAAGTAATGGTAAAAAAACTATCTGTGCATTTAAAATATCATGAAATACTTGTGTGTGGTAACAGTATTCAATTTTCAGTGTCACAGTGAAAACACATAACAAGGGCAACATTGGAAAAATGCTGCATAAAGGCATGAAAAACTTCCAGTGAAATGAAGGGCAATCATAAAGTAAAGTATTCATTTATATAGCGCTTTTAGAACAGAGTGAAACTCAAAGCACTTACATAACACGTTCAACATTGTTCATATTACATATCCATATTTATTCTGCTCTTACTGTAAGGTAACTGCTAAGATACTGCACATATTTATATTTCATTTATATTACTCTAAACCACCTTCTGCAAACCAACTGTATACTACTGTCTACACTGCACTATATTTATTGTCCTGTCTATGCACCACCTGTCTATTCTTTATATATCACATTGCACTTTTCTGCCTTTTTGGCACTTCTGGTTAGATGCAAACTGTATTTGGTTGTATTTGTACTTGTGCTCTGCACAATGACAATAAAGTTGAATCTAATCTAACCATGCCAATTTTGATAGAACATAATATACATTTATCCTAAGCCTAGGCTAGTAAGCATATGGTCTCCAATCAGTAGTTAAAACTAGGACTACAGGTTCTAAACAATCATAGGAATATTTAGTGATTGAGCCTATCCAAGATTCCAACACCATTGTTAATTGATCATTATCGAGGCTCGAACCTACGACTACAAGATCCGAAATGCAGAGGTCTATCCTTTGACGCCACCTTGTCACGCTACAACAAAAAATGAAAATATTGGCCAGTATTTAGCCTATTCGGTGTGTTTCATTAAATGTGTAACTTATTTGTTCACATTTGCTCGGTTGGCGATTTATGCTTCACTGATTAGGCTAATTAGTAGGCTACGTTCAATAGACTGTGACGTTATTATTAAAATTATCATTATTATGCCTATTATTATTATTAATAGCCTTATATATTTTTTTTTAAAAGCATACATAGCCTAGGGCCTATTGAAATTACTGCCTATTGTTGTAATAAGTATTATCATTATTTTTATTATTATTATTATTATTGATATTATAACTGATGGGCCCAGGAAATGTCATGCAATGTCAAATTTCATTACTTTTACGTGACTTAATGCGTTCGGCTCTAACCGACAGAGCCCGACATTCTCCGAACACATCTGCAACCATTGTAGTCTGAACTATGTTGGTTGAAACCAACATGGTTCAAACTAACAAAGTACTATGTAAGTACGACGGTTTTGGGAAACAGTCGTAACTTACATGTTGGTTAGTTGAACGATGCATCGTACCACATTAGTAAAAAGCTAACCTCCGTAGTTGTACGGGAAACGCACCCCTGGTTGCTAAGTTAATGTTGGTTGCTAGGTTTTAACTGTGAATGTGGTTGCTAGGCTGTTGCTAGGGTACTTGAAGTCGTTTCTAGGTTGTTGCTAGGGTGTCCATGGTAGCTACTATCAGAAATAAAGGAGTTACTACAGTGGTTTGCTAGTATAATCATGTTGGTTGTTATGGAAACTGACATAGATGCTTAATTTCAATGGTTGCTAAAT
Organism: Alosa sapidissima; assembly: GCF_018492685.1. Classification (NCBI taxonomy): domain Eukaryota; kingdom Metazoa; phylum Chordata; class Actinopteri; order Clupeiformes; family Clupeidae; genus Alosa; species Alosa sapidissima. The sequence continues at coordinate 7,952,248 of NC_055969.1, forward strand.
TGGTTGATAGGTAGGTGGTGGTTTAATATAGTAGGCTAGAGGCATAGTTGATGATAACTGACTGTTGGAATAGTTGAAAAGTTAAATAGCTGGATAGTTTAAATGGTCAAATTATTTAATAGGGAATTATTGTAGTGGAGACTTTTATTTTGAAACAGTTGTGGGCAGAGGAAGCAGTTAAACAGGATCTGTAGTCTTGATAGAGCCAGATTGTATGCTTAAAGCCTGACAGACAGTTGCTGGAGGTGGCCGGAACACTTGGCATAGGATTCTAAGTGCCCTACTGTGATGTCTATGGGGACATTTTTAGTAGTTTTTGATTAATAGTTAAAAAAGTATAAATGTTACAAAGTTGAAAAATACATAGCTGAAGTCACCTAAGTAAGACCTACGCAACACAGTTTGAACGAAGTTTCTACGTCAAACGGTTGAAGCTGAATTAAACGCACAAATACGTAGAAGAAAAATAATAATAAGAAATCGGATAACAGTAGAGTGCATTTTCATGCCCTCTAATAATAAGAAGAAATCGGATAACAGAAGATTGCATTTTCATGCACTCTAATAAAAACAAAAACAATGCTTGAACGTTCTATTTGGTTCACAATCTACTTCCTCTGCATTAAGATAACATTATGGAATGTTAAAACGGAAGCCTTGTGGGGCCAACTATGATGCTGATAATGGAACTCTCTTGAAAGGGTCAATTAAAAGTGTACGTGTGATTACAAATGGATGTCTGTGGTTTGCAATTAGAATAAACAAGAAATAACATTTCCAATAATTTCCCATGATAAATTACATAATATTTGCACCTTCCTTACTTGTGAAGCTCACACTAATTCCACTGCATTTAGTGAAATGTAATGCAACGTTGCCACCTAGCGTTCATATGTACTGTAGGCTATTTAACATTAACGTGACATTTCCTGCTTATTCTTTCGTCAACTCCATGCTTTTAGGAAAACAATCTTTTTATCATAGTTCCCTCTTCAATGAGCGATTACCAGCTCGTTTTTGTAACAGAGATAGCTGTTTATTGTCCCTAGGTTTACAGAAATGTCGTGTGGGCCCTGTGTGTCTCCCAAATGTTGCATAGAATGTGTTTACATATCTGTTTACCTGTGTGTTTGCTGAGTATCGGGGACTATACAGAGGGGGGGGGACAGACACGTGTGATAATTATGAATGTTTTATTGGGGCAATACAGACTGCAAACAAGAATACTGGACATATTGTGTTGTAGAGGGAGGGGGGGATGTACTGTAATGGCCAGTCTTTGGTCTGTGTCTGCCGCTGTTTTGTTTGTGATCGGTGGCCAGGATGGACGATCGCCGCCCACGGGGTGGATGACATACAGGTGTAGGCCCTCGGAAGAGTGGATGGCTGCGATGCAGATTGGTGGAGCTCGTAATGGACTGGGAAATAAAAGGGCTCACCAGTATGTGATTCGGGAGTCTGGGGAAGAGGGAGCGACAAGCGAGGCACGGACGACGGACGACTGATCCAGCCATTAAGACGGTGCCGCTGTTCCTGCGCGGCCCTGCAATCCATGTCATCGATGAAGCTTGCCGGCCGCGTCTAGCAGAGGGAAGAGGCTACGAGAGAGGACTGGAGATCGTATGATCGTTAAGACTATTCTGCGCTCTCAAACCGATCTAAAGGAACGGTGATCCCATGTAAATGCCCGTGTGAATGAAGTTATTGCGATTGTTTGCCGCAAAGCGCTCATCGTGGTTGTTTACTCCTTAACAGTGTCAGCAGCAGTGAGTCGAGTGGCGCAGTGCTTCCGGGTTCTCAGGACGGTGACGTCATCACGCCAAGAAAGCGGCGGCGTGCCCACGCCAACCCCATCCCCTGTGAAGGCAAAATAAGAGTCCACTGGCTGTGCTTCAAGCTAAAGGTCCTGTGCTAGTGGATAAAAGACTGTAATTTTCCCCGGCCTACTTGGTGCACAGTGGCCGGGTGAGACTCAGTTTATTTTGATTTTGTGTTTTTTTGTTTCGGTCAGGAGGGGCCCTGACCGAACGGACATTTTTACTTGTTTGTTTGTGTGTTATGTTTCTGCCTGCATGAATGGGTTCTGGCTTGGGGGGAGGTTGGGAGGCTAAGTTGCTGGTAATGGTCTGGGGATCCGTAGTGTGCACGTGTGCAAATGGTTGTGTGCCGTGAACAAGATTTGCTGTGGTACTCTGCTTGATGTCTTGATGTGACTAGGGTTCTGAAACCCATGGTAGCTGATGGTGTGGTTCTACTCACTTGTTTCTAAGATCCTAGCTGTGCTGTGTGACCAATGCTGACCTATTAACCCTTGCCCGAAACCTGTGTGGGTGGAATGCTTTTGACCTGTATGTAATAAAGATTTGTACATTTTCTTAAACATCTGTCTGTGTTGTGGTGTGTGTCCTGGGATTCTGAGCCTGTTCAGGGGTTGTTGCCAGCACTAGGCGACAGAAACACCTATTCATATTAATACAGTAATGTTAATGTAGTGTCTGAACTTCATTATTAATAGGCCTATGTGCATTTTCCACTGTACATGTGATGTGAAGCTTTTTTATTCACCATATATATTGGTTCACTCTGCCTCAAAGTATTGGTGAAACCCTAAGGCGTGTTGCAATCACTGTGTGATTTTTAGTTTTTTAGGTGTGCTTGTATGCAGGTCATACTGTATACAACTTTCTTACTCTCTATTTAAATACTACTGGGCTGTTGTGACCAGTACATTTCCCAGCTGTGGGATCAATAAAGTCTTATCTTATCTTATCTTATCTTAATACGTATGGAGTGCTGCCGACCACTGTTCATTACATGGCCCAGAATGCCTTGCATGTCTTTACAACAAAACAACACAGTAAAACCTAAATGCCCGTAAACATATGAATTTGCATACTTGTAACATTTTTAATAATACTCTCCCATCATGATATTTAACAATAATAAAAAATTTAATTTGAAAATAACTGTACTACGTCAGCAATAAATAGCTAATGTTCTCCTTGCCATTTCAGTTCGTAAGTCCATACTATCCCATGGCTGAGCAAGGATTTCATGATTGGGCAAGGTTGCCCAGAGACATTGTGCATACTTGGAAGGCATTGTGATAGAAGTACAACTGCAAATGTGAAAGGTGATAGTTACCAAATACGGGTGGGTGGTTTGCCAAATGCTGGAAACTTGGAATGTTTTCTTTTTTTTTAGCTTATGCACTCTCACATTGGAGTCCCGAGTTCAAATACAAAATTTGGTATCGATATGTGACAGTGTTTCTGAGATATGGACGACTTCCTGTTTCGGAGCTTCGCCGCCGATTTCGTTTGACTGTGACGGGCAAACGCTTTCGAAAATTAAAAATCCTTATGATAACTTTTGTGAGGCTCGGTCCAAGGATAATGTACGTCAAGTTTCGTGGCATTCGGACCAAATTTGTGATCTGTGAAAATTTAGTTTCGCTTTCTGTTCAATATGGCGGATGAACAACACGCCCACCTGACGTCATCTTCGCGAGCAACTTACACCGGTACTGACCGGACGTTTTAAAGTTGGAACGGTGTCTCTGTCTCAAAGGGCCTAGGCGCTAGAGCTGACAAAAAATTAGGGAGACGGGAATAATAATAAAACTTAAGAAGAACAATAAGTGTGCTGCTTTGCAAGCACACTTAATTAAGTTGAATCAACCTATACTGTACTGAACCACTGCCACTCTATCTTCTAAACCATGTTCACAGACACGCTGAATTGTCGCATATGTCACGTTAATTCTAAGTGGCTCTTAATGTCATCCAGAACAAACAAACAATTTAGGAGGGAAAGCCCACGCGGTGACCACCTGACCATTATTTTCCTATCAGTGTCCCAAAGGCTTAAATGTATGTGAATATGGTCGGAGGAAATGTTTAATCTCCTCTGCTGTGGCCCAGTAATGATGTGTCCATTACTGTGATTTATACCTGGAGTAATGACCTCTTCACCAGGGAAATTGAGGGAATGTGATTTTCTCCTCTTTTTTCCCTCTGTTTGTCAGGATTACAAGCCTTGAAGGAACATTTTCAGACACTCTCCGGAGTTGAGTATGTCTGCGGGCTTCAAAAGGGAGAGCATGCTGGCGCATACCTGGCTTGTTTGCTTTCCCACCCGATGGGAACTCTGAAATCGCAAACAAGTGAGCGATGTCCACGGATTGCATCAGCTGGCTCGGTTGATCAGGTGCTGAGCTGCAATATCTGTACAACGCCATTGAACCTGATAGGAGGGTTAACCCTACAGCCAGAGCTTTTTTGTTTTTGTTCTTCTTCTGAATTTTTCTGTGGTTGGTTGAATTTTAGAACGAGTTGTGGAAAATACATCCAAAGTAGGAGGCCTGTCAGATATCACTATAATGAAACAAAACATATAATATGAAAAGATAATGATTTCAAATAATAATAGAATAGCACTTTGAGCTTTAGCAACTGTCAGTCACTCTATGATGAAACAGGCGTATGGCCTTTTACCACTCACCGGTGTTCGTTGTCCCGGTGATTGGCGCCGATGTGTTCGACGTTCCAAGTCTAGTCTCACTGTCACCGATGCCCCCTGGCAATGGAGAGACAGGATCGAGTCCTAGAAAAGAGGGAATTAAAAATCAGAGGGAGATAGAGAAGAGAGGGAGGAGAGGTAACATGGCCGAACCCGCCCGGAGGCAACAGTGCCGGGGTGAGAGACAGGCTGAAGTGGGGGCGGTGTTGGGGAGTGGGGGTGTGAGAGTGGGGTGGGTCTCTGGATCTCTCTGCCTCTGATCGTTAATACTAAGCCTGAGTCCTTAGCAACCCCGCACCCAACTTCCCTCCCACCACCCCCCAACCCCTGGGGAAGGTTGAGGTGTGTAGCGGTGGTGGATGGAGGGATGGAGGGGAGGGGATAATAAAACTCATCCCTCACTTCCCCCTAAGAGCAACGTTTAGGGAGCTGCCAAGTCAATAAGCCGGGGATTTAGGAAAAAAAGGCAAGCGGAGAGGCAGCGTTTTGAAAGGTCAACAGAGTGGTATTTTAATGATTTCCCCCACCAGTGCTGGTCCTTTGTGCCCATCTCATTTGGCATGCCAGGGGCCTGCCCATAATATTATACGCTCGGTGTGAGTTTGACAGCCCATGCCAGGAGCCGAGCGTGAGGCCGGCCCGCTGGCCCCTGTCCAGCCGGTCGGGTTTTCGATTTGAAGCGAGGATATAGCCGGACGACTCCGGTCTGCTTGGCACGGACCGCAGACCGGCAATGAACGAGGAGGTGCGGTGGAGGTATAAATGCTGTTACAGTCACGTCGTGTTTAATTAGGTCCGTTCGCCTGATGAAGCGTGTGGAGCTCGCTCGTGATAACTTTGTCCTGTGCCCAGTCCTCCCCAGAGTCCTCCACTTGCTTTTGTCTTTTCGAATATGTATGCGATTGTTAGTTTCCCTCACACAGCCCCTGTGGACACACCATCAGTGCAAAGTTACGAGCGCAGACAGAACATGGGAATTGTTCCTTCAGACAATAAAGAGAAGAAGAGAGAAGAAGTGTTACTTGTCTCTCTGTCGAGTTGCAAACTTAAAGTGAAGCCATTTTTCTGGGCCAAATGCAAAGCAGGGTTTAACATAAAAATTCTCTCACATCTCATCCCCTATAGTTTCTTAGCCAATAGTGTCAGCTCATTGTATCTGAGGTAATCATATGAGGCTTGACAGGAAATTGCCACTGACATGGATGTGTTTAAATTAATTAGTATGAAATAATACATACATGAACTCAGGCTTAGAAACTTCTGGAAGCACAGACCTGGAAGAATTCTAATTGTGTAACCTCCCTGTTCATTCTTGCCCACTTCACTGATTTAACTAATTAATTTTATCTATTAATATTTATGCATGGGAAAATGATTCATTAATGGAATGTCAGAATTGAACTCGCACCGTTTTTTTTCCACTCTTAAATTCCCCAGATTTTAATCTTGATGGGTTCGCATTTTGACAGCTATTCTCTCAAAAGTGAGGGAGAGAGTGGAGTTTGTTCAGGAACAGACTGCATATGAATGTAGTAATTAACATAACCTACCCAGGGTGTCTGAGATACCTCCCTACATTTTTTGCCATCAATTTATTCCTCGCTGTAGCTACCCTGCCAAACTAGGTCTTTACCAGGCACAATACTCACTGTTGTTTTATCAAATGGGTTGTGTGTGTGTCTGTGTGTGTGTGTGTGTGTGTGCACATACACTTTCAAATTAATAAAACTGACAGCAGTAGATATGTCATTTTTAATGACTGTCTGCAATTTCTCTGGGGTTTTTAAATAAGATAGGCAGTCTGTGCAATGTTGTATATTTGATATACATTTGATTCCCCATCATCACAAGAAATATTGCGCAGCAACACTCCAGTCTTCTAGCACTGTCCCGGAGACAAACGCCTTCACATTTCTCAAAAAGGGAGGAAGAAGCCTGGGAAAAATCATTTCCGCTCCATTGTTATGCTGTCCAATATGAAAAGTTGCTAATGATTTTATCAGGTATTGGCCTTTAGCACGCTATTGTTTTTATCAGCTTCATCATTTCCTCTTTTCATTAACCTGTCTAGCGAAGCTTGTTTATCTTCAACGCTTGGGGGGCCAGGAGAGGCGGGGGGGGGTGTCAGGCCACTGCAAGCCTTTAAGTACAAAGCACATGCATCAATATCCTTAAATGAGCCTCTTCATCTTTTCACCAGGCACTTTCCAGCAAACAAAACTCAGGGGCGCCGCTCGCCAGGCCCGAACACAAACCGCATGCGAGGTGTTTGTGCAGAGGCGTGTGAATATTTCAACAGCACCTGCCCCATGTTGCTGCCGAGTAAAAGAAACAAAACAAAACCCAAAACAAAAACATTGCATATTTGCAGTCCATTAAACCTGATGCAACACTGTGAAAACCACCAGACTCCATCCAGGAAACGAGTCCCGCCACAGCCTCCTCTTCAGTGCGGGAGCTGTAGCTCTCTACCTCCACAGAATGTGGGTTTTTTTAAGCACTGCAAAGAGAGAGTGGGGGATCATATATTCAAACATACATTGAAAAGCATTGTACCTATCAGTGTTGGTGGCAATGGTGTGTCTACTCTATGCATAGAACTGTAAATGTTCTTTATTGAACATGCTTCAGAGGGATGTTTTAAAATAGTGTTTGGTTTAAAGAGACTGCAACATTATTAAGAGGGGCATTGAATGAAGGTACACAACCATTTCATTACAACTGTAAAGGTATGATGATAATACAGTGAAATAACACTCTTTTGAACTGTTTGAAGTGTTTTTGCGAATATGTTCTCAATATTGCTCAATACATCTCGTATCTTAATGCAATGCTACTGTACATTGACTTTCAACAGAGTCCTACTGGCAAACAAGATGATATAACCAATGATGGGAGCCATGAGATGTTGGTTTCATCTCACGTGAGCCTGAATTTATCACTGAACTGCATACAATGTTATAACCTTTAGAAGATGTGTGCCTGTGTGAGTGTGTATGTGTGTGTGTATTGTGAGACATTTATATGGTGTGGCCTTAAACCCTATTCCCAATTGTGTGTCCTTTAGAAGAGGTCCCTCTGGTTGGAGAAAGCAAAGACAAGATTTGATGAGGAGAAAGAGAGAGAGAGAGAGATAAACCAAACTGTTCTCATCCCATTTCCTTGTCTGTATTATTCCAAATCATGCATCCAAGCCTCGTCTTGACACAAAAGGTTACTACTGTAGTTCCCCAAATCAGAGGGGGACTTGGTTTAGTGATGCTATGTATATGTGTAGTGTACAACTCCACTGCACATTTTTCTGATGTCATCCTACAGTTGCTGAGTGAAATTCAGAATTAAGAGACCACTGCAAATTTGAATATGACCATCAACTCATTCGAATGTCACTCAGCAACCGTAGGCTGACATCAGAAAAATGTGCAGTCGTCTCTTCATATTTTCCAGAGCTGTATATTTGTGGGATATATAGTGTGGTGAGAACAAGTTAGCTGCCATTACCGCATGGTTTGTCACATCCTCCATAACCAGCATGGCAGTAGTGACCCTCGCAGTATTCTCTTTCTGCCACACTGGCGGTCCTCTGAGCCGCGAGTGTGCCCTGATTGTGTGGTCAGATGAGCGGTCTGGTTAATAACCTCTCCTTCGTAGTCACTGCTCATGATCGTGGATGTTTGAAAACCACTGGTGTGCGGAGTTTGTATGTACAGTATGATGAGACTGCTTGAAAAGGTAGAGAGAATTGGAGAATAACTCTTATTGTCTTGTCATCTTTGCAAATTGTTGTCTTCGCATTTTATAGCTTTGGCTGTACTTAAAAACAAAATGTGAATATAGCTGGTCACTTAGCCTCTCCGAAACAATGGGTTTGAAGATAAAGATCATTCCCCAGTTCACACAGTCATGGAATCTGACACGCACACATACTGGCAGGCTCCAAAGTTGCCTGTGAACAAATTGCATTTACTGCAGTGAGCGGAAGCCACGATTGACTGAGCCACCATTACTGCTGATTGAGTTTACCGGCAGCCCCCGGCCCCCTCCTCCGTGCCGTGGCCCTCTCTTTTCGCCACATGAATGGACTGTGTGCAAGAGGGAGCGTTCATAGAGCATACCACCTATTGGAGGGTCTAAGGCTAACAAGATACCACTTAAGGTTAGCATTGAGCCCCATTCATTTTGGTGTTTTTTTTTACATCAAGTAACTTTACGTCTGAAGCGTTCTGTTCCTTCAGGTGACCATGGAAACACCCATATTGTCTGGACAAGAAACTCATAGGGAATCTAGAGGATTAGCCTTTAGGAGAGAGCTATAGAGGAAAGCATTGGGGAAAACTAGCCTGGAAAATCCAGACCCTGGTAATCTAGAAAGATTAAGGGTCTGGCCACGAACAATGTAATGGCCCAACTCGAGGGGCGGCAACAAGCATGCATTTAAAAATCTCACTGCACGCAATTGGATAACACTATACCATGTTTACTCTGAATGATTTCGGACCTCGACGCAATCGGATAACACTACGACCAATGTGTACTGTACTCCAACGTTGCAGCGCTGTCTTCATCAGTTTAGCTGGTTCCCCGGAATGCAAGGGGTAAAAGTAACGTGCATCATTGCTCATTGCCAGAGTGTCTCGCAGAGACAATTCCATTGTGCTCTCGCGAGAACTCTGGATTTCCAGGGTAGGGGAAAACAGCTATCCAGTGACGTTTGGTTAGATTGGAACTATGTCGGCACAGACAGATGTGTTCAACGGCACATCAGTGTCACCGAACAGAGGTGAGGCTTCGCCGTACAAACGATGGCCATTTAAAAACTGGTTCAGTCGACTTCACTTCTCTCCATTCAAGTCCTATGGGGTGGCTCTGTCCATTTCTTTTATTGTCTTGGCTGTGTGGCTGTGTGAGGGTGGGGGTGGCTAGCTGGAGGTTCATTCCAAGGCGGGGAGGTGGAGGGAGCAGGTGGGGTGGGTAGGAGTAGTGGGGCAGTCCACTCGTTTGTCGTGTGCGCTTGCTTGCCCTCGCTCTCTCTCTCTCTCTCTCCCTTCTCCTTCACCCCCCCCCCCCCCCCTCTCTCTCTCCTCGGCTGATTCCTCCGTGGGGTAAGTAGCCTTGGGGGAAAACGGCAGGCAAGGACGGCGAGCAGGAGCAGTTGGCGGGGGAGATACATCTTGTTGCTCAGCGTGCTAAATGACAAAATGATATCTCATCAGAGAGAACCCCCCTCCGTGTGTGTGTGTGTCTGTGTGGGAATGTGTGTGAGAGAATGAGAGAATGTGTGTGTGTGTGTGTGTGTGTGTGTCTGTGTGTTAGTGTGTGTGTGTGTGTGTGGGTGGGTGGGAGTGTGTGTGGGAGAATTTGTGTGTGTGTGTGTATGGTTGTTGCTTGTGTGTTCTCAAAGGAGTTGGCGCAGCTCATATTTTCATAGCTTGGTTCTCAGCTGGAATCTGATATGTCTGCTGACATGTTTGTGATTCTGACTAAAGTCTGCTCCCCTGGCGTGATTTGGGGTATTATTGCTGCTTCAGGCAGAAGCCATCTCCTTGTGCACTTACCACTTGATATATATTACATCTCAATGTATCATGGAGGAACATCAAAAATCATACACGCCTAAATCACATAGAAAATATGACAGAAATTCTCAATAAGATATTATTAAATGTCACCCTCCAGTAGTTTAAATAGAGGGTAAATAGTAAATGGACCTCATTCAGTAACACACAATTCTTCTAGAACAGTGGTCCCCAAACTACGGCCCGCCACCTCATTTTGGGTGGCCCCCCAAATCATGTCCGCGGTATATAGCATCTGGCCCGCATGGGAGTACGACATCGTCAAACTATAACTTCCGTAATTTCCCCCATTCATTCATGTAATACTCTTTTTGTCCACTGGTGGTTGTTTTGGCGCTGTTTTGCGTTTGCCATCGAAAAACGGAATGAAACGTAGGCCTACCTGCAAACACTGCAAGAGGCTGACTGCATTAGTGCTCAAAGTATTCTAGAAGAATTAATTTTTAATAACTAACTAAGTCAAGTCATATTCCTGGGACTTTCTGGGATAATTATTTCTATTTTTTATTCACTCATTCAAATGTTCATACAAATTCATCAAGTTCTCATCAGGTGAGTGAAAGTGGTCATTTCAGATGTTTTTGCCTGCACTTCATAAAACTCTCATAGTTTGAGAACTTCAAATTATTTGTAGGATATTGCTTGTTCACAACTTGAGCTGTGTATGCAAATACACAGAGTTCAGAGTTCACACATTTTGGATAAAATACACTTTTGGGACTCCCTGCTAATACTTTTGGGAATGTTAAAGTCTTTTTATTAGTATTATTTCATTTGAGCTACATTTTACACTGATATGGCATGATGGCAATATAAACACAGCTAATAATGGTATTAAATTGCAGTAGCCTATGATTAAATGTAATGGAATATTCAACTAAGGTAGACTGCTGTTGTTCACAGCACTAAGCTATTTATGTTTACTAATATACTCCGAATCTCTGGCCCTCTCTTAGAGCCAGGCATAGTGTGGAAAAGGGGAAGGAAAAGTTTGGGGACCACTGTTCTAGAAAATAGGTTGTGTAGACCATACTAGACAGTCCATCACATAAACATGGACAGTTAAGAATACAAAGGATGGAGCCATCTTTGATGGCCTGACAAATCAGCATTGTACATTTATGTACTGAGAATATTGGCTTGTATTGTTCTACTTATTCTGTTGTTGTGCTGCAAGCTTAAAACCTCTTCCAACTATCGATTAGTGGAAAACATTTTCAAAGAAATCACAGTAGGATGCATATTTGCCCATCTAAAACAGAATTAGTGCCTGCTATCAGCATCTGACAAATCGAGCAAATATGACCACAGTTAATTATACAATACATGATGAGTATGTGATTCCGTGGTATATCTCATTTGCTACACAGAGTTTGTGAGTGACAATGTAGTATTGTATATAATGATTTATTTATGATAATAATGATTTATCAGGTCAGAAATCATTGTAGTGCCTTTATGCTAGGGTACATTTGGGAACCTAACACTCTATCTGAACATCAGCTCTGAGAAGGCTGGCTTTGCTAGGTAAACCCCTGGGTGAGAGGAGTCACTCTGTGGACAAAGAGCAAGTCCACAGACCAGAAGGCCAAAGGTAGTCCAGGGCGAACAAAGTCCAAATAAAGCTTTTAATACGCTGGGTATTGATCTCCACAGTGAAATAAACCCAGGGTATTGGCAGGGCTAGAATCCCACTTTGAAGGGACTCTATAATGAAGCTGGTCAATGCTAAGCTGCCCGCAATCAATCGCACATTACAGTTAATTACAGACATGGATGAATTTGAGCAGCCTAGAAAGAAAGAAAAAAAGTGCTAAGGAGGATGGAAGGAATGAAGATAAAAAGGAGAGATTTAGCGAGAGAGAAACGAGAGAAAGTAGAAGGGGAAGAGGGAGGGAGGGAACTAAGATAGGTAGGAAAAAAAAAGAGAGAGAGAGAGGAGACCAGGGATATATTGAGAGGCCATACAGGTCGGGAGGTGGAGAGGAATACACTCTGGTTGGTTAAGGGGAGAGGGGAATATTGAGCGACGTGCCGAGACAATATAAAAAAGGGGAACGTGGCGCACGGCAGAGCGTGCCAAAGCATCTCTCATCTCAGAGTATATCATGTGTCAGCCGCGTGAAGAGTCCGCCAGCAAGCAGTCGGGGCAGGCCAGACATGAATCTGCACAGCTAGAGCCATTTAGAAACCCTTCACCCACAATCCCTTGCATCCCGGGCCTATTAACACAGAGTGCATGCCGCAGGGTGCTGGAGAGAGACGAGTCACAATAAACATCAACGCTCAGTTCATCTCCCAAACGCTCTTAACATTTGCCAAGTTATTTAGCTGCTCCCCACCCTCCACCCCCCGCCTCCTTCCAAAAAAACACATCTCAAATTTATACCTTGAAAGTTCCCCAAACAGTGTGAGGTAAAATGTCCATAAATAAAATAAAATCACCACAGAGTTCCGGAGTTAATGTCTCTGAGACACGTTCACGATCATGAGACTGAGAGCAATGCAAACAGACCATTTAGCAACACAAGCGATCTAGCGCTAATGGTAGGCTAATAGCATTAGCGCAAGAGGCAGAAGCTTTCCAGATTTTGGTGGATTTTTTCCCCTCTGCCTTTCACTAATACATATCATTAATTCATGAAGCTGGATCTTTACTGAGGCAAATCTAGGGGTAAGTACCTCACTTAAGGTTCAGTGGCACCATGCTGTTCATCTTTTTGCGTACGAGAGCCATGAATGTTGCTTTCGCTCTCTCTCACTCTCTCTTTTGACGGAGGCAAAAGAGGACGATACAGTGTCTCGCACTAGCGGTATTAGCCTTTAGCCTCCCTGTCATCCTCCCGTAGGTAATGGGTCAGCCTAGCTAGCCACTGATGGCACTCTTCTGGGAGCGGACGAGGTTGCGGTGGTGGCAATGGTTGTGGTGAGGGGGCACAGCTCATGCAGGGGGCCCCTTGAGCCCTTCACTCCTCCTCACCCTACACCCCCCTCTCTCTCCCTCACCCGCGCCCTCTCACTAATGGATTTAGTGAAGATGGCACGGGCATCTATTACCACGTGTAATTGAACGCAATGATTATCGTTGTTGTGTAATGTGATTTTAATGCGCAGAGATGGTTATGTATAAGGGCTAATGACTTGCCTCCGAGGGTTACAGCTCGACAGAGAAAGAGAGGGATGAGAGGGAGGGAGAGAGGGAATGAGAGAGGGCGGGAGGGGGGACCGAGTGAAAGACAGTGCAGAAGAGAGAAAATCTGATCTCGATTTCTCTCCCCCATTTTTTTTGTTGGTATGTGACATAGAAATGAAGAGGTTTAATTACTGCTTTCCTTTGGCCGCCTAATTCCACAAATAATCATTCGTTTTTATGAGTTTTCTTTTGGTGACAAGGAAAATGTTTGATGGTGTTTTTCAGGCCATGAGTGTGTGTTTGTGTGTGACTGTCTGGGTGTGTGTTGAAGTGTCTGTGTGCATGTATGTGCATTTGTTTGTGTGTACGTGTAACTCTAATGTCAAATTCCACATGGCATAGGTCCGCACATGCACACACACACACACACACATACACCCACTCACACACACACACACACACACAGGTACAAACACACACACACACACACAGGTAGACACACACACACAGGTACAAACACACACACACACACACACAAACACACAGAGACACACATTTCAATAACCCACCAGCCCGCCCACCCACCCTCGGCGGAACCCTTTGTTTGAGATGTTGCTTGCACACCAAACAAACCCTGACTGTGTGTACGAGGGCTCGCCGCACAAGGTCCTACCACTTGTTTTTTGCCCTCATCATCTTTTTATAAAGAAGGGATTGTGGAGAGCGAGAGTAGTGGTGGCGGCCCTGGCCGACACTCGCCTTTGCATAACACGTCCATTAGGGCCACGATTCATGAGCTAACTCCGCGCGAAATGTGTCTAAATTGGCATCGCTGGGACCATCACCTGTTATTACGGTTCAGTATTATCGACCTTTCAATTTTTAGTATGCAGGAGGAAAGGCCAGGGCTTTCTTGAAACGACTGCGAGTGGCAGCCCACTGCAGCGGCTCCATTATGCAGCTGCCAAGCAAGTTATGTGCAGATCGGCAAACACCAGCACTGGGTAGATTACGCTGAACATAATAATGCAGTTCAATTATAATGCAGCACTGCAAATGACGTACATGTAGAATGTCAGAGGATATTATAGTAATTCAATCTTTTAGTTTAATTCAATCTTCACCGGTATCTGCAAAAATTTGAATTTATATTTGGATTGATTGTAAACTTTGGCAAGAAATTATTAAATTGCAAGCTCTGTTGTGCAGAGCAGAGTACATTGAAAGAAAAAAAAAACATTTTGTACAGAATACAGTAGATTTATTTTAGCTGAATTGCTCAGCTATACAGGCTTTTGAAGAGTATAGGAGAGTTTATGCAGTAAAAGCTAGTTTTATCAACTTATCGTTCTCAACCAATAATAATACTGTATGTTAACATAGCTGACATAAGGGCATTAGTATATTGCACACAATTATGAGCCCTTAAAAGTGTATGTAAGAATATTGTCCATTTGACATACTGTAATCCTGCCTTTCACAACAGCAGTAAGTAGCATGTCTCATCCGGTACCATCATGACTGTTTATGCCAGTGCTGAGACGCTGTAATGCCACGGCTGTGTACTTCCACTGGCCCTGAAGTGCAGTATATAACCCCCTTAGAGCTGACAGATGATCCTCTCCTCTCAGCCAACCAGTGACAACTTCTTAGATCAGTCCATTACAAGTGCTTTACAGAGTAATTAGGCCTCTACACACTCAAATACATGCAGTGACAGATGTCTCCACACATACTGTATGTGTATACATCAGCAGAGGCCTGTAGTCATGTGAATGTCTACACCTAACTGCACACACATGCACACTATTTCACATGCAGGGATATCTCATGCACAGACAAAGATTCTGCTCACAGAAGAGCAAAGGTGTATCAGTCAGGAAGGCAAAGGCAAGGGGGAGGAGAGTGAATGAGAGAGAGAGAGAGAGAGAGAGAGAGAGAGATGAAAAGAGGGAGGAATGGAGAGGGAGGGAATCGAAATCAAGTGAGAAGAAAAGGGCAAGAGATAGGAGAAGAGGGAGATGGGAGGAGTGGAGTAGAGAGAGAGGGAGGGAGAACGAGAAAGAGAGAGAGAGTAAGCTGCTGGGGAAGGGCTGGGGGTTTGCTTGACATTATTAGTTTTGCATTTGGGCTCTTTGCCCAGAGTAACAGTATGGATTTTCGCCTTGCTTCCCTATAATTGGATGAGTTAAATTTCTCCATTCATTACGCCAGCACCTGACCCCCTGACCCCTCCAGCTCCTGAGTTTTATTAGCACTCTCTCCATGTGTTAATACACAAGCCCAATCCCCACAGACACACACACACACACACACACACATATACACACACACACACACACACTCTCTTGCTTACACAAACACATATGCATATTTTACTATCTCTGCAAGATTAACCCTTGTTGTGTGTGTGTGTGTGTGTGAGTGTGTGTGTGTGTGGGTGTGTGTGCGTAATTGTGAAGTTTGGCTTACGTATAGTTTGTGAATACAAAACAGCTCTCTGTATGACCCGACCCCAGTTAAATTCATGCAGATTTTTATTGTTTATCTAAAACAATCCGAATTATGTTATATAAATTATCTATTACAAGAATCTAATTGCACAATGTGCTATTCGAGAAACTTAGCAAAAAACAATTTAATGTTTTACCTTCTTATCTTTCAACTCTTCTTATCTTTCCTATAACTCTGCACTCCTTATCTTCAGGCTGTATTCTGCCCTGTAAAAAAAGTCATCTAAGAGTCTGCGTCCGTTTGTGGGTCTATTCTGCCACAATGTGTCCTTCATCTCCTGAGACAGTTGCACCGGGGAGAGTCGTGTTTTGCGTGGCCTTGTGGTCGTTGCCGTGGTGATTGGCGTGTCTCTGCGGTGGACTCGGAGCGTGCAGCCTGTAACCCGGCAATCTGTTGCTACCTCCTCATCAAATATGCATTGGCCCTTCTCGAAACCCCCTGCCTGTAGACATTACGCTCTCCCTCTGGGTACGTGCCCCTCTGGGAGACAGCATCTTTCATGTAGACACACACACACACACACACACACTTCAACACATACTGACACACAGACACATGCACACACACGCACACACACACCTCAACACATACTGACACACAGACACATGCACACACATGCACACACACACCTCAACAAATACTAACACACATGCACACCTCAACAAATACTGACACACACACACATACCTCAACACATTCTGATGCACAATGGAAAATATTCTAGTATAAGCTGACCATATGGGCACATTCATATATGGAGCACAAATGTACAGAGAACATATTTAAACAGAGTCAAGCAGCCAATACATTACTATACATATCCAAAATGAACCTACACACACTCACAATACATCAGCCTCTGGGAATCAATTTTCACACAAAAAACACAAAATCCGCAAAGCCCATTTCACAGTATGTATTAAATCCAAGAAATAGCACATATTTTGTAAGGTTATAGTTTCTGAAACAGTTAACAGATATAGTGTTAAAATGATATCCACATCACAAAATTATAATTTGAACTTTTTCATTATTTCCCCAGGGGTATAACTCCTTCATAAATAGACAGCAGTTCACTTACAGTACTCGAGACGGATGCCATGCATCTATCGGGAGTATAGAAGAGAGAGAATGGCTGCCAGATGTGTGAAACATTCACTGGGCCCCCTTGTTTTAAAAGATTTCCTGGCATGGGCCAAAAAAAGAGAAATGTTCAACATGAACATGTACACTGAGATTCTGTGACATTTGAGAGAGTAGCCTTTCACAGAGCAAAAAATCAGAAGGCAAAAATTGTCTTTTTCGAAAATGTCTGAAGAGTCAACCACCCTTGAAGTGTCATGGAAAGTCTAAAATCATTTCAGGTCTGCCATTGGAATGCACTGATCCACATGGCTTGCGCGGCACTGAACAGAAACTACACTGAAAAACAAACAACAGAAAAAGAAAAAGAAAACAGCACTAAAGTACTCAATGAACTCTGTAGTGAAAGTACGCAATAGATATATCTGCAGCCTTTCTCTGGTTATAAAGCCTCGAATGGCACCTAAGAATGGATTGCCTACATAAAAATGTTAGTTGGAAGACTCATGACTAGTTATGCAACACTTCGGAAGCACTTAGGTTAGTAGGCTTGAACCAATTGTCATAAAACTGATATGTCATTACAGGCCAGATGTCACAAGTGATTGTGATAGCTGAAATGAACCTATTCCAAAGATCTAATGCACCACCATTTACAAGCTTGTGACAGGTAATGCCACTTCCATTTGCATACTTGGAACAAATATGGGCCTGTTAAGCAAGCCATACATGCTGCCTAAATCTAAATAACATTTTGAAAAAGCAACGCTGGGCTGATTTCAACATTTGCAAGCCAACGATCAGCCCTGCTCCCATTAGCTGACAGAAGGCACACAGGAGAGGCTGCGTTTTGGTGGAGAATGGGAATGACATCCCCCTTATTGTCATCGCGGCTGCAGGCTTGCATTTTGGGTTGCGTTTCGGTGACAGTTTTTCCTGGCAAAAAAAAACCCTCCCACCATCCTTCCCTTCCGCGTCGATCGGAAAAAAAGCGGCCACTTGACAAGATAATTCTGGCTGCAGGAAACGCAGGCCAGCCCACCCGACCGGAGTTGTGGGGCTCGAGGATTACAGTCATTTCCTCTCGAGCAGGAGGCTCCTTCCTCTCACCCTGGCAAGCGCAGCTGTTGCGTGCCATGATGAGAGGAGCCAGGAAAGAAAAACGCTCCTCGAGATCCACGCCAAAGGAGCACGAACGCACAGCTTGACTCTCAAATCGAATGCTATGGGAACCCTATGTGAGCCCCACATTCATTATACATCACACACCTATTATATACATTCATAATTTACAACAAAGAGTTATCCAATGCCATTAGAGCATACATCCCACAGCTCTGCACAGCTATGCAAAGTTAAGATTTATAAACATTGGCCTCCCATGTCACTGGAGATATGAGATCATATATCCTATTTAATGCATAAAGCACACACATTGGGTGGTTTCATACTGAGCAAATAGAGAGGCACATTAAGGGAATGAAGGGAGGTACGTCACAGGTTTACCACAGTGAAAAAGGTCATTTGGAGGGCATCCACAAGTGGGAAATATTTACCTAATCAAGAGTTATGAAAGGTCTTTAATCACTATAGAAAATACTGTAATAATTCACAATAGATGTCTACTGCATTATCCTTTATACATAGAGGTGGAGTCAAAGAAATGCATCACCACCAGTAGTTTGTGATAAAGTAAACTTTAAACATTAATATTTATACTGTTATTTATGTATAACTTGCCAATATATAAACACTTTCCAGCTTGAAAAGTTTTAGAATTTGCTAACTTTTCTAACCCCAGGCACTAAGGATTTCTCCTTAGGATCTTCAACATGTAGCAGGACCCCAACAGCAAGAAATGATGAAAGGCAAAAAATTCAGACTAAAATTTTTTAGCTTATCTGCTTACACACAGAGGGTGTTAGCCCTTAAAAATTACCATCATCATTAAACTTTTTACATTGAAACTCCTCCTGGTAAGCCTCTAATCTAAGAGAATGTTGAACAAGATGGTAGGGCTATGTGGCAGTGAAAAGGTTTCTGGTCCTCTCTAAGGAGGCTTGGGGACATTTCTGTGGTTTACATTTGGTCATTTAGTGGATGCTATTATCCAAAGCGACTTACAAACAAGGGAACAATCAAGGTACAGTGCGACTAGGACATGATAGTGCAGCAATAAGTACTTCTCGCATGGAATAGAATATCAGTTCAAGTCTATAAGAAAAGAGAAGGTAGTGGAAAAGTACATGAGAGTTCAAGGGTGCAGCACGCACATCCAAAAAGTTGAGTACTGGGTGCTGGACAGGAAGGCACAAGCAAGTAGAAGAACGTTGAGTCCGCACACCAGAATCTGCTCCTTAGTGTTTTTTTTATTGGTAGGATATATCACCACATGTGACATTTCGGGCCCCAGCCCTTTATCAGACATGTGGAAGGTACAACCATTATTATCTATTTACAATGTGTACATTACATAATGTCCTCATGCATAAACCATAGGAAACCATATCTGTATATAATGATATACTACACAAACAAACTTAAGCATAAATGTACACTGTGTGCTCCTATACCAGACATGTCAAAGTCAAGGCCGGATCCGGCCCGCGAATTAATTATCTACGGCCCCCGGGATGATATTTGATTAGTATTAGAACCGGCCCGCAGGCCACAGCCGCCGGCTGCTGTTTTGCACGCACCAATACTCCATTTCCCACCATGCAACGGTAGCCCACGAACTCACTGCGGCGCCGCAAGTGGGCCTCGGCTTCATTATTCATCAGTATTCAGTCAGGGCAGATGTCAACAGATGTCAGCTACCCCCCTCCCCAGTGTTGTGCCTGAACACGTTCATTGAACGAAAGTTCATGAACTCGTTCATATTTTGAGCGAACGTGAACTGAACGTACTGTATTAGCCTACTCCTGCCTGATGAACGTTACTGTGAACTCGTTCATTCTGGTGTCTGTGAACGGCACGCTCTTTCAGTTTAACTTAGTTGAATAGGGTGTCAGATTTCTACAGAGCCTCGCGAAAATCCCGGCTAAAACACACCGTAAAAAGGCCTTAATATGGCAGCATGCAGGTCACCATTTGTCAAACTATGGGCCGCGGTGCGCAATGTGGACAATGGTCTGTAGAGTGAAATTATTCCCGGGCCATCGTCTGATAATTTGCTGCGCAATTGATCAAGGAGCCGCGGACAGAAAAAGAAAACAAACATTTCTGCAATTAGTAGGAAATACTTGTTTGTTGTCATCAAACATAGAGGTATAGAATTAAGTCGTGGTATGGGCGTTTATTCAATGCATGCGTGTGCACGCTGGTAGCAAAGCTAAGCTTCAACCTATTGGAAGGCTATTTAATTATGAAACGACATTTAATAGAACGATGTGGATTTATGCAACTTCCATAAAAAAACAGAGCACAGACTATATAAAACACTGTTTGGCATTAAGTATTAAAGTCAGCCAAAAGCTATTAATTAGTCTTAGTTAAAGATAGTTAAAGATCTCCAGATCAGTGATTTACGCATGATCTGATCCGCCATTTACCATTCACAAAAGCTGGTATTGTGTTTCCTGAATCCTTGCATGAGGGAAACATCCCAAAACAACGGCACCCATATAACTGCTGTTGTTTTGAGAAGTATTTCTCATGCAAGCATCATGCAACAATGCAAAAACAATGAAACTATTGTAGGCCTAATTATATTTTACATCAGTAAAGCAGTACTCTGATGTGTATGTTTTCACAAACTTTTGTGAACAATCTTAGCACTTTAAACATTGACTGTTTTGAAGTGCATGTATAGCAATATAGTATAAAAATAATAATAATTGTGATTTCATTATGATAATTTGATGGGGGGTGGGAGGAGGGGGTGGGTTCATGTAGGTGGGCCCTATGACCCCAAAGTATGCCTTAACTGGGCCTCAGGTCAAAGAAGTTTGAGAAAGGCTGATGTAGACGACAAAGCAGCAAGGAGGCATCGTATGATCATTTAAACAAGTTTTATGACAAGGTTGGTGAGGATGGGAAAAATCGTACATTTCTTTGCAAACTTTGCCCGCACTTCAGTCACAGTCATTCATTTAATCATTAAATAAAATACAGTACACGTCTTGGTTCAATAGGTTACGTGCAGTCATTTTAAAATGTTTTAATAAACATTGAACCAGTCCGGCCCTCGGCTTGTAGCAAATTTGTTTTTTTGGCCCTCTAATGTATTTGACTTTGACATCCCTGTCCTATACTGTACATGATGCATAAATCAGGCTGAACGAATGAGTACTGTATTTAGAAGCAGTAGTTCCGATTTTCAGTTACCCTGTTATTCTAATTTTAGCTAATCACTGATTTGGAGGTGGGAGATGAGGTCCTCTTTTTTGTCAGAAGCCTAGAGGACATGCTCGGCTCAACGACTTGGTGTCAGCCATCAGAAGTTTGAAGCATGCCACAAGGTCAGCTCCATCGCCTGCTTCCATCTTTAGCTTTCCCCAGCCCAGCATGCTAGGCGCTAACTGACAGGGAATCAATCCATATCTAAATATATATTTCAGCAGGGGAGGGAGGTAGGGGGTGGGACAGGACCTGGAATAACAGAGCCTCGACACATTACCAATGCTGTCAGTCTGACGGTGACAGCGAGAGGCTGGGCCTGCCCACAAGGGGTCACGCTGCTTCATGCACTTAGCCACTTAGCGGTAGCGGCTCGCTTCCCAAAAGGCCGAGTGACAATGTATCGATCTCCTCCACCTCTCAAGGCCAATGACTTAAAGCGCGCTCGCAAGTTCATTCGATTACCTGTTGTTTGGAGGGGTGTCACTAGAGGTCATCTTTTGCTCTCTCTCTCTCCTCTCACTCATTCTCTCCTTCTCTTTCCCTTATCTCTCTTTCTCTCTCTTTTTTTTCTTGCCCACTATTCTGCAGCAGGGGTGGTATGGGGTGATACAATGCGACTTTTGACAGATGGGAGAACATACTAATGACTTCGCACTGCCACGGCAGCCAAAGCTCAGTGCTAATCATCATTTACAATGTGCCTCTGTTCTAAAACATTAATTTATGCTAACACCAATTCCACTTATTTCCGACTGGTGGTGGAGGGGGGGGGGGGGGGGGGGGGCCTTAAAGTTGCAAAACTGTCGCACATCAGAAATTACGCGGTGGCACTTAAAGCATCTGACATCACTCATAATCCCTGTGTTTGGCGTTAATTAGCCTGGGCTGCCAGCATGCAAATTCCCTCTTGTTATTGAGGTTTGGGACACTCTGCGTAGCCTCTGCGTCCCCAATGCTCTGGAAGGAGCGCACTGTGACTGTGGCACGACTGTTTTCCTCTATCACTGAACTTGTTTACCTCCGATAGCACAATGGGTGGAGGTGGGTGGAGGGGGTGGGGGGGTGATCAACTTGGCAAGGAGAAAATTCCCTGCAGAAACATGACACTACCTGACCATATCTGAATTATTTTCCTCGACGGCTAAGGCGCTGGAGAGAGGAGACGAAGAAGAAAAAAAAATAAGAAACTTTCTGTTAATTAATTTGGAGGGAAAGGAGTGCAGATTAGGGACATTTCAACAGGGCCGTTTAATTCCGTTAACGGCGTAACGCTTGTGGCCCATTAAAACTGCGGGCACTCGGGGGCCCCTGGTGCCTAGCACTGGCGGCGGTGATGGAGATGACCCGGGGCCAGAAACATGTATCAAATCAATTAGAGTGTGAGTGCTGCTCCACGCTCTCGCCCCTCGCTTCCCCACGATTGGCCCTCTCAGGGGACCTGGCGCACAGCCGCCTCCACCCACCACCACCACCACCCCCACCTCTCAACAGTCCCACTGGAGGAGGAGAAGGGAGGAGGTGGAGCAGAGGAGAGGGCCCCCCCCACACTGCAGCCAGAGCAGCCTCTCCAGCCTCTCACGCTGCTTTATCTTGTTTATGCGTTGGCACGTAGGCCTTATCTAACGGTGCCGACTTCTTACACACAGGCTCAGGAGTCTAGTGGACCGCAGGCGGTGGAACGGTGGAGCCCAGAGCATGGTAATGGGCCAGGCTTACTATAGGCTATGCGCCATACAGTAAGCCATTCTGTGGGTGGCTTTTCTCAGGCTTAGATGGGAACTGGAGCAGTCAAACTGGCGCTGTCAACAACGCACAACAAATATGCTTTACACATGGTGATGGATTTTTATTTCCTTTCAGGAGAAATAGGGAGGATAAAGTTTTGGATATCTTATTGTTTACTACAATAGTTTGTTGTTTGCCACAACTCGTAGCATGCCAAAGCATAATTCAGACAAAAAATTGCAAGCATATTTTCACCATGATGAATATGAGTAGAACTAGAGGACAAAAAAACATTTTATCATTGAACATTTTATTGTATTCCAGGAAAAGCCAAAGAGCTAGTCTATTTCCTGACATCCAGGGTTTATAAACTGTGAGCTATGAGGGCAGTGGGGCTGTGGACTAGCAGCACTGCTACAGGTCTATTGACAGCACAGTACACAGTAAAAAATGGGGTGTTAATATTTCAGAGTAAAGTTATTTAAACCCAGATGGAGTATTTTCAACATTTTGGAGAGTAAAGTTGCTCTATCAGTGGAGTTAAAAGTTAGAGTAAAATTCTGCAGATATGCAGTGAAAATTTCAACTCTACAGCGTGATGAATAGGATACCCGCCACTCTGCTGCTGTAGGCCAGCTACGTTGACGACTGCGAAGGAGTAGCACTGATATTGTCAGGTAAGTATTGTTAACATTTCTGTGTCGTGAAGAACAAATGTACATAATTTTGTGTTGTGTTAGTTACCAGCACCCTTCTCTATCGTTATGTCGTCGATTCCATATGGCGGTAACGGTACGCCCCACCTTCTAAATTAGTGAGTTCGTTAACGTTATCAGAAATAGGCCTGCTGTCCGTTTTCTAGAGCTAAGAATAGGTAACGTTAATGTTAACTTAATCAGGACATTGTTAACTTTACTTGGCAGTCTATGAAGACCCAAGCGGAAAATCCAGTTCAAATCCAGTTAAAAATTCCAGTTGAAAACCAGTAGGAAGTCCAGCTGGAAACCAATTGAAAAGTTAACTGGTTTTTATATGGAAATTGGAACACTTTTACTGGTAGGGTAGCTGGTCGGACAAACCAGTAGAATCAACTGGAAAATTACTTTTCAAAAGCCAGTAGGAAACCATTTGGAAACCAATAGGCCTATAGTTAAGTTGGCTGTTCAACATTGACATGCTTTGAACTTTTCAATTTATTTTAAAAAGTTCAAACATCTTTAACTTAAAAGTAATAAAAAATAACATAAACAAACTGGATGCCACATTATTATTTTTTTATTATTAAATGAACAATAGTGGAACAAGTTACAAATGCAAAATCAGAAATAAAACACGTTAAAAAATAAATAACATTACAAAATATAAAAATATTGTAAATAAACAGTATATTATCTATTATATAACAAAATAAAAAAAACAAAATTATATAATAAAATAATAAAATACTTTTTCTTTTTTAATATTTAAAATAATAATAATGATAATAAATAAAAAATACTAAATATAAAAATACCAAAACATTAAGATATAAAATAACTAGATTGCCTTCAAAGTTCAAACACACACAGACAGACACGCGGCAGGGTCTCAGCAGGGCCACTAGAGCAGGAGGAAACACAAAACACAGACAACCAACCTTTAAATGAATTTCATGAAGATAGTACAGACATGTTATAAGTCTACTAGTCCTAGAGCCAGAGGGTCAGTGGCAAGAAAGCAGAATTTAGATTCCCTCGTACAGTGTGAGCAGAAGCTGGATACCCGCGATTGAAAATATTGCACAGTGTATGCCCGCCTTAACTTATCTGAGTAACCAGTAGACCTGTGTACTAGTCTTGCGACCAGCTATCTCTGCGTTGGTTGGATCAAATTTGAGGTTGGTTCTTGTTAGGTTTTTAGTGTTTTTTTTATTATTTTTTTCTCGGTAACAATACAGTCTATCTACCTCATTAGGTACAATGGAGGAGTAAATGGTGTATTTATTCACTTTTTTTAAATTTACTTTGACTTTTGACATTTCTGCTACAACAAACTTGTTAGGCCTATAAAAAAGTTGCATGGAGGTGTGTACTGTATTGTAATGTCTTACTCACAGTTTATTTTTTACGATTGAGGTCCATTATTTTTTCTGAGATGTACCCCCCTATTTTTTTGGACCTGGCCCCCAGCTCTGGCTCCTTGGCCCCATGCTCCACGAGCCATTTTCGGAATGTCTCTAAAATATATCAATAGACAAAACAGGAAAACCTTTGAGAAGAACAGGTTTAACAGCAAATGTTTAAGTTACACTCTCTCTATATACATTAATAGACATGTTGCAGCAGGCTTCCTCCCAAAAAAACAAAAAACAAAACAAAAAGAAGACAAAAATCAATCAGCCCAATACAGGATCCTGGCATGTAGAATATACACAGTTGTTAGTCTGTTTGTTTGCACTTGGGACAGGCCAAAGTGCAGACAGTCACTGAATACTAATGAGAGGGGCATTATCAGCCAGAGCATCTCTGACTGTTAATCAGTATGCAATCAACATTATGAACTTGAGTGCTGTATTGTGTATTTCTGCACTTTTGTGTTTGTCTTTATCCAATACGTTTTCACTCACCCTCACTACCTCCTCCTAAGATTTGAGACGTGCAGGCATGTACGTCCCGAATGGCACTGTACAGCCTGCACGTCTCTTCGTCCTTCTTGGCGAGTTTCCTCTCCAGCTCACTGCACCTAAAAAGAAAATCATGTCAATTTAAACCAACCCAAACCAATTGCTACCATTTCTCAGAAAGTTGTGGTTGGATATGAAAAATATGTTTGTACCTCTGCCGAAGCCGTGCATTTTCCAGTTTTAAGGCTTTATTGGCCTTAAGAGCCTCCTCGTATCTATCTGAAAACTGAATGTAAAAGGTCTATTGTAATTACAATTACTTTAAGGACAAGTTATTTTTAATGCTATAAGGGTATGAAAAAGTTGATTCTACATAAAGTTGATTCTAGTAACTGCTTTCAAAGCCCACTTTCTACATGCAGATTTCCTTACCTCATCCTCCAGGGTGACCAAAACATCCTATAAACAAAAAAAAATAGCACGATAAATAAAGGTGAAATTAATTTGAGAGCCAATAAAGACTATGAATTCGATGAGTGTAGGCGTGACAGTTAGTTGAATGCACAATACCCCCCCCCAAAAAAAAACACGGGTGCACACACACACACACACACACACAATCTTACCATAGACGGTGTTGATTGGGAGGTCTATTGTAATTACAATTGGTACAAGTACAAGTAATAAGTTATTTTTAATGCTATAAATGTATTACCTCATCCTCCGAGGTGACCAAAAAATCCTATAAACAAAAAAATAGTACGATAAATCAAGGTGAAATTAATTTGAGAGACAATTAAGACAACATACAGTACACACAAGGAATCTTACCACAGTCGTAGATGTGTGTGGCTGTGCTTCTGCAGGGGGGAAGCACCTTTTTTTAAATGGAGATGTGGTGTCCCTGACCTGTGGACAAATAGGCTTGATTAGTACACAGAGGTCAATTATGTTAGGGATAATGTATAGAACGCCGGTCATTACTGGGAAAATAAGTCCTGACAGGGCGAACCGGACCCCGACACGCAGCGGAGGGGTCTTGTTCCGCCCTGAAGGGACTTATTTTCACAGTAATGGCCGGCGTTCTATACATTATCCCGCTTATTATACGGCTACTTGCCAAAACGAAATAATAAACTCCCCACGATATGACTTTAACCTACATAACCTAGCCTATTTGTTACCGTTCATCGTGGCATTTCCTGAGAAACAAATAGTTTGCAACAACACACGCTGCTGAACTTCAATCAAACATTCTTTAGAACACAGCTGATCAACCGTCTGCTTTCACGTTTGAATGAAGTTCCAGTCCTTGCGTAGTGATATAAAAGATGTATCAGAAGCACAAAACCCGTTGCCTTGACAGCGGTAATTATATGTTTGCAGTGGTAATTACATGAATATGTTTTACTGTAGAACTTTGGGAAAACCCATTCAAGTCAATGGAGCGTTCTACTAACATTGTGAAGAGCCGTATAATAAATTACATTACATTACACTTAGCTGACACTTTAGCAACTTGTCAGTTATTACAGGGTATTTGTTACAACATACAGTACACACAAGGAATCTTACCACAGTCGTAGATGTGTGTGGCTGTGCTTCTGCAGGGGGGAAGCACCTTTTTTAAAATGGAGATGTGGTGTCCCTGACCTGTGGACACATAGGCTTGATTAGTACACAGAGGCCAATTATATTAAATTACATTACACTTAGCTGACACTTTAGCAACTTGTCAGTCATTACAGGGTATTGGTTGCAACATACAGTACACACAAGGAATCTTACCACAGTCGTAGATGTGTGTGGCTGTGCTTCTGCAGGGGGGAAGCACCTTTTTTTTTTAAAGTAGAGGTGGTGTCCCTGACCTGTGGACACATAGTCTTGATTAGTACACAGAGGCCAATTATATTACATTACATTACATTGCAATTAGCTGACACTTTAGCAACTTGTCAGTCATTACAGGGTATTGGTTGCAACACGCACACACACACAAAGGATCTTACCACAGTCGTAGATGTGTGTGGCTGTGCTTCTGCAGGGGGGAAGCTCTTTTTTTAAAAGTAGAGGTGGTGTCCCTGACCTGTGGACACATAGGCTTGATTAGTACACAGAGGCCAATTATATTACATTACATTACAATTAGCTGACATGGTATAACGCGACAAACTGTAGCTCTAGCTATATTGGTCCATTCCTAAAATAGCTTGGATAGCTAGCTGCGCCATTATATTTACGGAACAAAATCTCGGATGAAGTTATGTCCACTATTGTGGACGTTTTGACTGATGTAACGTAGTAGGCTATAGGCCTAGCTTTGATCATGTGTAATTGGCTACAGAAAGACTTTGTTACAGTATTACCAACCAACTTTATTACTCACCAGACATTAGCAGTATCTGGGCTTGGTAGTACGCCCCATCGGTCCACAGCACCCACCACGTACTTTTGGGGTTGACTTTGTTGAACACAAAATCTTTGATGGAGGTCGTTGGGACAATTGTCCTATAGTTGTCTTCTAAAAACCTTACATAGGCAAACATTTTGAAAAGATAATGAGCCGAGGTGACGGCACCGGAGTTGTTGCTGTAGCGGAGTTTTAACTGTAACCGTTTCTGATAGAACGTTCAGAATAATAATAGTTTTAGAAGCGCGTGCTTACAGAACTGGAGTTTTGAGCGCGTTCGGTCAGTGAACCAAATCAAAAACATTTTAGCCTATTATCACCAATGAAAAATGTTATTGTTATTATTATTAGAGTGCATGAAAATGCAATCTACTGTTATCCGATTTCTTATTATTATAGTGCATGAAAATGCACTGTTATTCCAAAAGTCCAAACCCATAGACTTTATGGAAGCAATGTAGGCATATTTCCTGTTTAATTTGTTGTATTTCTATCCTAGAAATGACCGCAACTAAGAGTGGGTACAAAAAGTTTTTGGAGCCACAGAGGGGGTCCTCCATCCCCAGGAATTCGAGGTGGAGACAGACAAAGAGGAAGGACTCTGCAGACCAGACCAAGGTAGGCCTAAGTGCAGATGACTTTCTGATGACCCTAATTGTGCTGCATTTGAGTAATTGCAATATGACATAGGCTATGTATAAAAATTAGCTACACTCTAAATTTAACTCTAAACACACCTTTTTGGTAACACACTTCACAGTTTGTTTGTATAGGGCCCATAGATAGACCTATGTTTTGGTCTTTGCCTTACTTGTCTTGCTTTACAGGGAAACAGTTCGCAGGGAAACAGTTCGCAAACATGCCCAGAAGACATGGAATTGACTGACGCAGAGGAATTTGAAGAAAATGGCAGTTACTTTGATAATGCTACACCAGAAGTAAGTCCTGAAAATGCTCCTCAGTCATCTGGTACTGTAGAAATGTAAAGTACGCCTAAATCACTGTTACACTAACTTCAAAAATCCTGTCCTCCTTGTTTTTTTCTCCTTTTCCTACATTTTCTTTTTTTACTTTACAGAGACAGCATTCACAACATTGGCAAGAGGACATGGAATTAAGTGGCGCCCAGTCAAATGTAGGTTGACTGTACACATATTTGTCCATGTTCTTTTGATATCATTCACATCAATTAAATTGAATTAGGCCTAATTGTTATCCACTGATTTTACTGACAGGAATTTGAGGATGATGACAGTCACAATGATGCTAGAACAGAAGTAAGTCCTGTGCATAGATAGGCCTACACAACACTAGTCAGTAGTTGTCATCCAGTCTTATGGCATGGCCAGCCTGTACTGTATGAATGGCATTCTATACTGTAAAGTGTCCTTGGGTACCTTGAAAGGCACTACAAATAAAATGTATTATTATTATTATTATTATTATTATTATTATCATCCATCTTCATACAGGAAAAGTAGGCTATGTTCATTCCCTAGCAAGCTTCTCTATTCAACTGGGGTGCCGGGAACAAAACAAAACATCTCAATCTAACCACTTCATTTGAATTAATGGAATGTTATCTACTGTTGACAAGAATTTGAACAAGATGGCAGTTATGACACAGACAATGACACGACACCAGAAGTAAGTCCCGTATACCTGAAATGCTCTTCGGAGTCAAAAAAAAAAAAAAAAAAAAAAAAAAACAGAGATGTATCAGTTACATTAATCTAACCACTTCATTTGAATTAATGGAATGTTATCTACTGTTGACAGGAATTTGAAGAAGATGGCAGTTATGACACAGACTATGACGCGATACCAGAAGTAAGTCCTATCTATCTATCTGTCTGTCGGGCAAATGTGGCCTAATGGTTAGGTTTGAATCCCACCCTTACCTCTCCCTCCACCTCCATCCTTGAGCAAGGCACTTTAAACCACATTGCTCCAGGGACTGTAACGAATACTCTGTAAATAAACAATTGTAAGTTGCTTTGGATAAAAGCATCAACCAAGAGTAATGTTATCTATCTATCTATCTATCTATCTATCTATCTAGGCCAGCAGCAGTGACACCAGCAGTGAGGCAACAAGAGCAGAATTTGAAAAGGATCCATTTCACATCTATGGAAGTTCACCAACATTAGGCAGGCCATTGTGTGACTTTGTTAATATAACAAAAGCTGAGGCTCTCCTGTTGATCCTGTCATTTGCAATGAGGCATTCACTTACTGGAGTTGCTATCGATGACCTCTTGCAACTTATAAATGTATTATTTGGAATGAATGTACTTAACAGTTCAAAGCACCTTTTTCAAAAAGTTTTCGGAAAAATTACAGACATGCTTAATTTTCATTTTAATTGTCCCTTTTGCAATTCGTACATTGGTATTGTAAATTCCAGAAACACTGCAAACTGTCCACAATGTAACAACAAATTTAACACTAAAGATCTCAAGGAGAATTTTTTTTCATTACTGTCCCCCTGGCTCCACAAATGCGCTGCATTCTTGAACAATTGGATCACACCGACATGCTAAATTACAGAAAATTCAGAAACAAAAATGGGTCAATTTCAGATATTTTAGATGGTGAAATGTACAGCAAATTATCAAGCCCTGGTCAAATTCTCCACGACGAACAAAATTTTTCCTACATTTTTAACACAGATGGTTGTCCGGTTTTTAATTCATCTCCTTTTTCAATCTGGCCAATCCATATATTAATAAATGAACTTCCACCCAAAGAGAGGGGGAAAAACATGGCACTAGCTGCTCTCTGGTTTGGCAAGGGGCATCCAAAAATGTGCAGTTATATAAATCATTTTGTTGAGGATGCAAAAATTCTATCTGAGAGAGGTGTTAAGTGGATGAAAAAATCTCATGATTGGGTTACCTCCAAAATTATAGGCTTGTGTTGCGTTGTGGACTCAGTGGCAAGACCTTTAATACAAAACACAACACAGTTCAACTGATATTTTGGGTGCAGTTGGTGTCTACATCCAGGACAGCAGGTATCAGGCCAAATTAAATATCCTTTGTCTGAAGTCAGTCATCCAGAAAGAAAGGAAAAACAAATGCTACATCACATGAAACGCGCCTTAGATGACAATTCAAGCTGCAAGGGAGTTAAAGGCCCATCTCCCTTGATAAATCTTCCACACTTTAACATTGTCTGGGGCTTCATCCCAGACTATATGCACTCTGTGCTGCTGGGTGTGAGTAGACAACTGACAGAGCTGTGGCTGTGTTCTGTTGGACGTTTCTTTTACATAGGTGACCCGACTTCAGTTGCAAAAGTAGATGACAAGTTACTCCAAATTCACCCTCCTACAAACATGCACCGTTTACCAAGATCCATCAAGGAAAGAAAATTTTGGAAAGCGTCTGAATGACGTAATTGGCTATTGTTGTCATGTCATGCCACTCTGCTCACTCTCTCTCTACTCTGCCTAACGAGCTCCACCTGGCTCCGCCCTGCTCTGCTCTTGTTACCTGGCCAGCTGCGCTGCATTTCCCACTCACCATCCTCACCTTGCCCCACTCTGCTCTAATTACTCTGCCAGCTGCACTGCATTTCTCCACTAACCTCTCCCAGTATATAAAGCCCTGTTTTTCAGCCAAGCCCTGTCAGATCGTCTTCAAACCTGGACAGTAACCTGCCTGCCTGTCTACTCTCTGACTCCTACCTGTGATTCGGATCCTTTCTTGACTGCCTCCCTGTTCTACCGCCCCGGTTATCCCGACCTGCCTTCCGGATCTTCTCGATTACTCTCCGATCTTCAGCCCCCCCGGTAACTCGAATCTGCCTTCTGTCCCTCACCACGTTTAGTGCCTAGCCCTGGTCTGTACTACTGCCTGCTGTTCACCTTGCTGTTGTGTGTGTGTTCCCCTGAGCCCCGAGAACCCCTGACACCCCTGGCACTCCTAGCACCCCTGGAACCGGAACCTCCAAGACCTCACGTTTCTCTCACTCCTCTTCCCCCCTGAACCCTTCAATAAAAAGACTCTGAATTTGAACTTGCGCTCTTGGGTCGTCTTCTGTCCGTGACAGAACGATCTGACCTTCATGGACCCAGCGCACTCCCTGACCACTATGGAGGAAGAGCCCGAGATGACTGCCCTACAGCGACTGGAACGCACTGAGGGAGACATCAATCGGATGGCTGGCGACATCGCTTCCCTTCTCCAGCTAGGCAACCAACAACAGCAATCCAACCAGCAGCGACAACAGTTCCAACTGCAGCAACAACTGCTAGCCCAAGCCCTGCAACTACTCTCAAACCCGGCTACTCCACCTGCACCCACCCCTGGTTCTTCTGTTCCTGTACCACCGGCAGTGCTGCCACCAGATCCCCACGCTCCTGAACCAAAGATTGGGAACCCGGAACGTTTCGATGGAAACCAAAAGCAAGTAAGACCATTCTTGAGCAGCTGCCGAATCCAGTTCGCACTACAGCCCAGGACCTTCTCAACGGAGGGAGCCAAGGTGGGGTATGTCATCACCCATCTCACCGGCCGAGCTCGGTTGTGGGGAACGGCGGAATTCGACCGGCAAACCCCAGCCTGTGCCTCCTTCAGTGCCTTTGAGGAGGAGATGTTCAAGGTCTTTGATCTAGGCTCGCCAACAGCCGAAGCGTCACAAGCTCTGCTCACCATCCGTCAGGGCAATCGGACAGTGGCAGACTTCTCCATTGACTTTCGTACCCTGGCCAGTCAAAGCTTGTTTAACTCAGAGGCACTGGTGCAAGCCTTCCTCCACAGCTTGGCGGACTATATCAAAGACGAGCTTGTTTCTCATGACCCGCCCTCAACGCTTGATGCCGCCATTGACCTTGCCGTCCGCATTGACCGCCGTATACAGACCCGGAGGAGGGAGAAGGGGCGTCTCAGTCAACCTGCCATCCGCACTCGGGTCGATACCTCCTCTGTCCAGCCCCTGCCTGTCAAGTCCCAAGGCCAACTCAATCAGCCTGAGGCCATGGAGATTGGCCGTGCCTCTCTGACTCCCGAGGAGCGTCGGCGCCGTCTAACCTCCAACCTTTGCCTCTACTGTGGTGGTGAAAATCACCGTGGTCGCCACCTGTCCGGCAAAGGCCGCAGCTCACCAGGTGTAGGGGAGATCCGGGTGAGCTCAACAAGTCTTCAGTCTCCCTCCATCCGAAAACCCCTGCTTCATCTCCGCCTTCAGCTTTCCGACACGACTCATATGTTGGCCGCCCTTGTGGATTCTGGAGCCGAAGCAAACATCATGGACCCTGAGCTTGCACGGCAACTGGACGTGAACCATCATCAACTGGCACAACCCATTCCTGCACGAGCCCTGGATGGACATCATCTGGGCAAGGTCACTCACATCTCAGCCCCTGTGACAATTCTGCTGTCAGGAAACCACCAAGAGTCCATCCAGTTTCACCTTCTACACTCACCTGGCCAACCACTCATTCTCGGATACCCGTGGCTCCGTCAGCACAACCCCCACATCGACTGGGAGACAGGGACAGTCCGTTCGTGGGGAAGGAGTTGTCACCAGACCTGTTTAAGGGGGGCCACCCTGCCCGTTCACCGGGAGATATCTAGCGCTACCCCCGACATATCCAATGTTCCGACCTGTTACCACAGCCTGAAAGAGGTGTTCAACAAATCCAAGGCGACATCTCTACCCCCACACAGACCCTATGACTGCGCGATTGATCTCCTGCCTGGCACAGCACCTCCCAAGGGTCGTCTGTATTCACTGTCAGCCCCGGAAAGAAAGGCCATGGAAGACTACATTAATGACTCTCTTGCCGCCGGGATAATCAGACCGTCTTCTTCCCCCGCAGGAGCGGGATTCTTCTTCGTCGGTAAGAAGGACGGTTCTCTTCGTCCATGCATAGATTACCGGGGTCTGAACGACATCACTGTTAAGAATCGCTACCCACTGCCCTTACTTTCGTCTGCCTTCGAACTGCTGCAGGGAGCCACCGTATTCATGAAGCTGGACCTTCGCAATGCCTACCATCTGGTGCGGGTGAGAGAGGGAGACGAGTGGAAGACTGCGTTCAACACACCAACCGGCCACTATGAATACCTCGTCATGCCATTTGGCCTCACCAATGCCCCAGCAGTTTTTCAAGCCCTAGTGAATGATATCCTCAGGGACATGCTAAATACATTCGTTTTTGTGTACCTTGACGATATTTTAATATTCTCAAAGACTCTGTCAGAACACACGCACCATGTCCAGTTGGTCCTGCGCCGCCTGCTGGAGAACTCTATTTTCGTGAAGGCAGAGAAGTGCGAGTTCCATGCCAAGACCGTTTCATTCCTGGGGTATGTGATCAACGAGGGCAGCATTCAGATGGATCTCACGAAGGTGTCGGCTGTCACGTCCTGGCCAGTCCCTGAGTCTCGGAAAAAGTTGCAACAGTTCCTGGGCTTTGCGAACTTTTATAGGAGGTTCATCCGAAACTATAGCACAGTGGCTGCACCACTCACGGCGCTAACCAGCACTAAACAGCCGTACCAATGGACAGCAGCTGCTGATAAGGCCTTCAATAGCCTCAAGACACGTTTCACTTCCGCTCCCATCCTCCAGATGCCAGATGCAGCAAGGCAGTTTGTGGTGGAGGTAGATGCTTCGGACGTGGGAGTGGGTGCAGTGCTTTCTCAGAGAGCAGCCGAGGATGGCAAGATGCACCCCTGTGCCTTCTACTCCCGTCGGCTAACCCCAGCCGAATGCAACTACGACATTGGGAACCGCGAGCTGCTGGCCGTCAAGCTCGCCCTTGAAGAATGGCGGCACTGGTTAGAGGGGTCAAAGGAACCATTCGTAGTGTGGACAGACCACAAAAACCTGGAGTATATCCAAACAGCCAGGAGGCTGAACTCCCGTCAACAGTGGTGGTCTCTGTTCTTTACCCGCTTCAATTTCACGCTCTCCTACCGCCCGGGATCTCGCAACATCAAACCTGATGCCCTTTCCCGGATGTTTCAGAAGGACAAGATCACCGCCATGCCAGCTCCCATTCTTCCCAGCCACTTTGTCGTAGCGGCCCTCACCTGGGAGATCGAGAAGCAGGTCATGGAGGCTCTTCGGAACCAGCCAGGCCCAAGCACCAGCGCCCCCAACCGTCTGTTTGTTCCAGCAAATCTCAGGTCACCTGTGATCCAGTGGGGGCACGAATCCCGTCTGGCCTGTCATCCCGGCATCACTCGCACCCTTCATTTGGTCCGCCAGCGGTTCTGGTGGCGGCGGATGAGACGGGATGTCCAAGAATTCATCCGAGCTTGTCCCACTTGTAACCGAAACAAGACCCCCAACCAGCCTCCTGCTGGGTTGCTGCAACCCCTACTCGTACCCAAGCGGCCCTGGTCCCACGTTTCACTGGACTTTGTTACGGGTCTTCCGCCCTCTGACGGACACAGTCATCCTTACCATTGTTGACCGCTTTAGTAAGATGACCCACTTCGTGCCTCTTCCTAAACTACCCTCTGCTAAGGAGACCGCCCAGGTGGTCCTGGAACATGTGTTTCGTATCCATGGCCTACCCCAGGATATAGTGTCAGACCGGGGGCCGCAATTCTCAGCAACCTTTTGGAAGGAGTTCTGTCATCTCCTTGGGGCCACCGCCAGCCTATCATCTGGATTCCACCCGCAGTCAAACGGCCAAACTGAACGCATGAACCAGGAGCTGGAGAAGGCACTGAGGTGCGTGGCCTCCCAAAATCCCCGGGCCTGGGCTCAACACCTGCTCTGGGTGGAATATGCCCATAATTCACTCACCAGTTCCGCCACCGGGCTCTCCCCGTTTCAGTGTGTCTACGGGTATCAACCCCCACTGTTTGCCAGCCAGGAAGCGGATGCCACCTGTCCGTCTGCCCTTGCGTATGCCCGCCGCTGCCGCCGCACTTGGGCCCAGGCTCGCACTATGCTCCTGAAGTCAGGAACCAGCTACGCCGTCGGTGCCAACCGACGGAGGGCCCCAGCACCTACTTACCGGGTTGGTCAGAAGGTCTGGCTGTCTGCCCGGGATCTGCCGCTGCGGGTTGAATCACGAAAGCTGGCCCCTCGCTTCATTGGTCCTTTTCCTGTGCAGAAAGTCATCTGTCCAACGGCGGTTCGGCTTCAGTTGGCCACTTCCATGCGGGTCCATCCCACCTTCCACGTCTCCAAGGTCAAGCCGGTCCATGAAAGTCCCCTGGTCCCTGCGGCTCCGCCGCCGCCTCCTCCGCGCCTCTTAGATGGCGGTCCTGTCTTCACCGTCCGGCGGCTGCTCCGCTCTAGGCGACGGGGTAGGGGTCTCCAGTACCTCGTTGACTGGGAGGGATATGGTCCGGAGGAGAGGACCTGGATCCCGGCCAGGAGGATAGTGGACCGGACCCTCATCACTGACTTCCACCGACTACATCCTGATCAGCCTGCAATCCGTAGGGGCCGTCCCAGAGGGGTCCCTAGCCGTCCTGCCCGCCCGGCTTCCTGTCCTGTGCCTGACCCTGATCCTGTCTCAGTACCTGTCCTGTCTCCCGACCGTGACCCTCCAGCTCCTTCTGAGGATGAGGATGCTCACTCGGACCGCTCGGAGGAGTTCTGACCCGCCGCCTGCTCCCCTCCACCCTCCCGGCATGATGTTGTTCTTGGGACTTCTGGGGCCGTCCCTTAGGGGGGGGGGTCCTGTCATGAGCATTCTCTCTCCCTGGCAACAACCTTAATTGATTCAACGCTCTGCCACTCTGCTCACTCTCTCTCTACTCTGCCTAACGAGCTCCACCTGGCTCCGCCCTGCTCTGCTCTTGTTACCTGGCCAGCTGCGCTGCATTTCCCACTCACCATCCTCACCTTGCCCCACTCTGCTCTAATTACTCTGCCAGCTGCACTGCATTTCTCCACTAACCTCTCCCAGTATATAAAGCCCTGTTTTTCAGCCAAGCCCTGTCAGATCGTCTTCAAACCTGGACCAGTAACCTGCCTGCCTGTCTACTCTCTGACTCCTACCTGTGATTCGGATCCTTTCTTGACTGCCTCCCTGTTCTACCGCCCCGGTTATCCCGACCTGCCTTCCGGATCTTCTCGATTACTCTCCGATCTTCAGCCCCCCCGGTAACTCGAATCTGCCTTCTGTCCCTCACCACGTTTAGTGCCTAGCCCTGGTCTGTACTACTGCCTGCTGTTCACCTTGCTGTTGTGTGTGTGTTCCCCTGAGCCCCGAGAACCCCTGACACCCCTGGCACTCCTAGCACCCCTGGAACCGGAACCTCCAAGACCTCACGTTTCTCTCACTCCTCTTCCCCCCTGAACCCTTCAATAAAAAGACTCTGAATTTGAACTTGCGCTCTTGGGTCGTCTTCTGTCCGTGACAATTGTTTTACTCCCTTCCCTGCTTAAGTGGAATTCTTCCCTCTAGGTTCATTCAAAATTTTTCCAAATTAGTCCAGGCAATCTTCATATTACTGAAGTCTAATATTTACCCTCAAGAAATAAATGATGCTGACCTTTTGCTATTAGAATTTATGTGTGGAGTCCAAGAGCTGTATGGTGAGGAACACATGACCTCAAATGTGCACTCCCTCCTCCATCTGGCTAAGAGTGTGAAGCTGTGGGGTCCTCTTTGGGCCCACAGTGCTTTTGTGTTTGAGTCTGCCAATGGAGAAATTTTAAAACTGGTCCAAGGGACACAAGGTGCAGCCACACAAATTATAGACAATTTTATATTAAGAAATACCCTATTAGTTTTTTCAAGAATGCATTCAATTAGAAACAATATTCTGAAATTTTGCCAAGATTTGACATCCTGCCCTAGGCTAAAAGAAGCAGAGGAATTTAATCGCACAACAGTTTTA
Organism: Alosa sapidissima; assembly: GCF_018492685.1. Classification (NCBI taxonomy): domain Eukaryota; kingdom Metazoa; phylum Chordata; class Actinopteri; order Clupeiformes; family Clupeidae; genus Alosa; species Alosa sapidissima. Next base: position 7,989,979 of record NC_055969.1, read on the forward strand.
GGAGAGGGGCGTTTCCACAAACTTAATTGTGAAGAGAGGGGACTCCTCCAGACACTTGGAGAGGTGGAGTCAGTGACCATTTATAAAAGAGCAATAATACTTTTGGGGAAATCAATCAAATTTTCACCCACAACAATGAAGTGTATTTCCTAGTGAATCTTTATCATTGTCTGTCTAAAGTTGCCAACACCTCACACAACAAAAATAAAATTCACAAACCGAAAAAGGGTGGTGTCACCAAATGCAATTACTGCAAAGTGTTTACTTATTAGTTTTACTGATGATTTATACATATGTTTATTTCCCAACTGTTTTGAACGAGATTAAACACAGCATATTAACCAATTTTGTAACCAAAAATAACACCTGGATTTAGTTAATTTATTTGTATTTATTTATGTGTGTGAAATTATTATTGTGTATTATTGTATATTATTTATATGTATGTGCCTACTGTATGGCCAGTTTATGTATTTGTATTTATTTATGTGTGTGAAATGACACTACATTTCCTGTAACCAATGAGATAAATGGAAATAAATGACACACTAACAGACATTGTGCATTCATTATTACGGTCTGCCAGACCGGTTGTGAGCCGTTATTGGCTCTGTTGTACAGTAATAGCCATTTGAAATCGCAGACACCAGTTACATGGCAGTCACTAGTTGAAAGCCTAGTTCAACCATGCCAAACTGGTGAGCATGCATGTCTTAATGGTTCTACTGAATCAAACCAGTTACAGCCTACTGGTTTCATCTGTATCGAATTGGTGATCGCTCTATGTAGATCACACACAACAGTTAAATCCTACTGATTGCAACTGTATCGAACTGGTGAGTACTCTTATTCCAGTAGCTCTAATGGCTCTACTGGATCTGAACAGGTGTCAAAAGGTATTCTAACTGGACCAACCAGTAGAATTTTTCGAAAACCATTTGACACCAGTTCAAACCAATAGAGTCCAGTTTGAATTGTGCCACAAATTTCACATATGATGTGTGTGAATTTAAAAGATAATTTTTCACGTCAAGAAAGTACTGTTGTTCGATAGACTTCAAAAGTTATGTTGGTTTTGTGCGAATCCACTCAGTGGACTACATCTCTCGTCTCGAACGATGTACGTCACCAACGTAATGAAATGATAAGAGCTGTTATGCTAGTTAACGGTTGCATCTTGCTGCCTGCTATGTCACTTAACAGTATGTAATGTACAGTCTATGGACGAATACAACTTACCTGATGTGTTTAATCCTCTGACTCATGGTATTTTCTTCGGCAAGGAAAGCACAATTAAGACCTGTTGCTGGTATGCTTGTACAATCTAGTGTGGCTGTGAATGAGCTAACGTCACTAGCGCACTGATGGGTTAGTAGTCGTTGGAATTACGATCTTTCACAATGTTGTAATTCAATAGTTACGAAACAAACTGCAAATGTCTTTACATGAAAAATTGTCTTTAAAATTGACAAACATCATATGGGTAATTCAAGGCACAAGTCAACCGGGACCAGAAAATAATTTCTTTTTCGCCATAGACTGCCGTTCAAATTTTTTTGAAAGATAGGTCCCATGGAGGCAAACGGAAGGGGCGGGACTTCGCCACTCTATTGTTAGCTAACGTTATTGTTACTTTCCCAACACTACAGTAACGTTAATCTGGCGTTTTCATACTGGTAACTGTTAGCATGCTATTGGTCTGATAGTTAATGTTAGTGTTATAAAACGATAACTTAAATCACTGATTCCATGATGGGTTTGTTCAACGTGGCTCAACCATTTTAACTGTTACTGTACAGAAACCAGAGCTAATTGAAATAGCTAATGAGCTAACTCTAACAGATTGCCATGTGCTAGCTAATGGGACATAGCATTTACGTTAACTTCACTTCACCCATATGCTGCAGAGAATAAAATATTCAACCAGCACGACGTTACCTTTGTAGTTAACGTTACAGTGTACTCTATTTTGGCAACCAACTGAGAAAAATGGATAGGTAACTCTTAGTTGAACTAGCCTAAATTATGATTTTTGATATGTATGTATTTTATGTAACATTACCTCTATCAACAGGTGCATGATGCTTTTGCGTGTTCAGTTCGTTGGCGAGCAAAAAGGTGTGAAGCTGTCAGAACCAACATTTGATGCTTTCTTGAAAGAAGGTGAGTAGGCTACATTACATTAAAGCAATATCTCACTCTATTTCAAGAGTAATACAGCATTAACCTATTATATTACGAAAACTAGTTAGGTCCTTAATCATTTCTGCTTAGGTCCATAATCATATGTTCAGACACATAAATTAGGATGCCTAATTTTGTCTTTAATATTTTTTGCGAATACATGAGGCTAACTTAAATAATTGTTATTTGATCTTTGATTCTTGGTTGATACTAAAGGAGAATTCCGGTGTGATATTGACCTAAAGTGTATTGAAACATGATACCGAGTGTGAACGTATGTCTCATAGCCCATCTCGGCAGGGGACAAGCAGAGATGGGCTATGAGACATACGTTCGGTATCATGTTTCAATACACTTTAGGTCAATATCACACCGGAATTCTCCTTTAAGTTGGTGGGCCAGGCCATAGTCGACAACCCTTCACCTATGACAAAGTGCCATCTGATGAGATGATGAAAACGACCTTCATTTATCGGCAAGCAATGGTCAATGATGAAAACAAATCATCAGATGTCTTATTGGTCTTCCTGCGATTTCTGGACACACGGGGACTGGTACGACATCTCAATTCACTGCATCACTAAAATATCCAATGCAGCATCAGGTATCACTCATCACTCCTGTCTATGTGTGTTGCATTGCAGATAGAACAGGATTTCAGACTTCTGTTTGGTGAGACAACGGCCAACAAATCCTTGGAGAGGTGGCCAACCACTTTCAAAGCAAAAGTAATAAAGGAGAGCCATGGACTTGTACCCACCACAGAACTCTTGGACTTGATGCACAATGCTGAGTCAGCTGCTCAAGTTGAGAATGGTAAGAATCGAACCTTTTTACTTCATATTGTTGATTATGTAGGTCTGCAGTACACATTTTGGTAATTGTGCAAGTTCTCAATTGAATACTATTATGGCATAATGTTAACCAGATGTTTCTTTACTTATTTGTAGGCTGGGACAGTGACATGTCTGCCATCTTGCTGCTGCTACATCTGCTACCACCATCTGCACAAGGTCGAAAGGGGTCGGGAAAGATGTCTGCATCTCAAGCTATAGATCAGCTCATCAGATTTCAAAAGGTATGCTGGCAGTTAAATATATTTCCCATCACTTCAATCTCATGCACAGTTTGAGGAGAACTGGTTCATTGTGAGATTAGTCACTAAAACAATTTTGTTGAATTTATTTTGTTGTAGGTTGGAAGCAGTGTGCATCAGCATCTAGACAACATCACCCAAAGTACTCAGCCCTACCTTCTCGCCCAGGGATCCACACAGAGCAGCATTCACTCCTACTTCATTGAGATTGACAAGCATGCGCTTCCATGCAAGGCAACAGGTTCAGTGGGAGCTTTTGACGAACTCTTTAAAGCCCATTACGTCTTTGGTATGTTGTACAGTTTTTCCTTGAGCAGCTTTTTCACTTTTGTGCAAACAACTTTAACATCGATCTGGGGGAAACAAAGGAGACTCCAAGAGTTGCCGAGTTGTGTGAAAGAATTGTGCATTAGTTGAGATGTGTTTTCTTTGCAAGTACAAAAAACTCTTTGCGAAAGTGATAAAGGAAGTCCTTGTCCTTGTCTTTTCTTTGGTAAGCATTTATTTTTAAATGTTATATTATTTTTGTAATATAATAATATTTTGTAACAATAAATGCTGGTGCTGTCATTTTGTGTTATTGTTTTTCTCTTTTCATTAGTTCCATTATTGTAATTCAGTAACACTGCATCAGAAGATTTACATTAAAAAAATAACACTGTAGAGAAATGAAAAGTAAATATTATTACACTTTAAAGTGTACTTGTTTTTAATTAAATGTGTAGTTAAATTAACTCTATGAAGTGTAATCACATTACTCTTAACAGTGTAATTCAACAGTGTTAAATATTTTTACACAGGTCATTGTTGATTTTTACACAATATTGAGTAGAATTAACTCACTGACACTGGCCATAGAGTAAATTTTACACTAATTTCGAGTGGGACCCAATTTTATCTGAAACAGTTAATTTCAACTCTATAGGAGTTAAATTAACACTTCTGTTTTTACTGTGTAGTGTTGCAGTGTTTTCTTCATGACTTTGAGGCAATCTGTATCTCTGATGTTCTCTCCCCAAACATAACGTTGGGGGCTGCCACAAACCCTCCCTGGTCTGTCTTTTAAAGCGTGTCTGTCACCTCACACCCAGGACCTCTCCAAATATTCTCTTTCTCCCTTTTCTCTCTTAACTCCTTCCTTTAAGCCTGAGGGACGTGATTAGCTCGTTTTCCCCCCGTCACGACCTTCCGGTTTACCCTCCTTCTGCGCGTCCCCACCCTGCCGTCGCCCGAGTCCGCGCTGTACCCATAATTAAGAAATGAATCCCAGCTGGGCCCAATTAGGATGGCTCCAGAAGCGCTGTTTGTCCTGGCCCGGCACAAAAAAAAAAAAAAAAAAAAACGTTGCGCCTCGGAGACTCATCTCACTTTCATTTGTCTCATTTGTAGGGGAGCACAATGGACCGGTGGAGCACACAATGGCATCGTATCAACCCCCGAGGTAGACTGGCATAAAGAGAGTGGGGAGACAGGAGGAGAGGAAGGGGTGGTGGTGGGGTTGGGACTGAACCAGGGGGAGTACCCGTGTTCCGTGGCTGTGGCCGTTTGTTGGTGCGCGCGCTCTGAAGCCGTTGCCAAAACGAAAACAAAGCTTTGTGCCGAGTTAGGGAGCACTCGTTTGGAGGCACAATGAGTCTTGCTGGCTCCCATCTGCAGTTAAATGCTTCAAGGTCTTGCTATTCCTGGTGAACGACTGTAGTATATTGTGGCGACGGTACACTAATATGCATTAATGACTATAAACTGAGCTGCTTCTCACTAAAAACCTGGCAAACATACGCCTGGGCCCTCCGTGCCCCAGCCACACACTGCTCATAAAAAAGAGAAAAAGAAAGAAGAAGAAAAAAAACAAGACGTGCCCAGGAACAAGCAATATCAAATAGAGGGTGTCCAATTTCCCTTGTTCCCAGAGTACACTTTCTGCATGGGTAAATTCATGAAGTATTAATGTACGAGAACCTTGCGAAAAGGGTGCGATTCAGTTAAAAAAAAAAAGAAGCATTAACCTTTTGGAATTATTTGTCATATATAATTGAATGCAAACACATGTGCCATATTGTTTAAATTATGAATCAGATGTCTGAACATTTTTCAGTACAATGAAATATTCATGCAATTTCTATGAATTATGAAGTGCTTAGCCCCCATGTTTCAGATATGTAATGTACATCAACATGTGTGTGTATATGCTTCCCTACTTACGCATGTGTGTGTGTGTGTGTGTGCGTGTGCGTGTGTGTGTGTGGTGTGTGTGTGTGTGTGTGTGTGTGTGAGTGTCTGTTCTCCTTGCTTATGATGTTTAGTGGTTCACTGGTCACACCACACTCACCGCAATGCATTATTTTCAAGCATACTATTATTCATTTGTTTGCGTGAATACAAACACTCATTGTTATCCCAGCACTTGATCAAGAATAAAATGAGAAGCATTCTTATTAAAGATCTGAAATGGAAAATAGTACGCTGAAGGATGGCAATGTAATGACTTAGCGTTATTCATTATAGAGTATGCATGACTGGGGAGCATCTTAGCAGGCCCTCCCTTCTATCTCCTGGATGCTAAAGAGGGCCTTCGCAGCGCTTCCACACTGCACACGGTCAAGCTCCGGAGATTGTATATTAAAACTCCGCACCTGCAGGGACCTGCATTTATGAAGAGTGCACACAGCACACTGGCTCTTTTTTATTTTATTTTAAAGACATATGATCTGTTATTAATAAACACAAGGAGGAAACATAGGAGGAGAAGAGATGGGATTTTAAAGAGGCCCTTTAAAGCCTTAACAGGTCAACTTTATGAATTCATATTTACTCTTCACAATAACACAGAGGCTTTTTTATGAGGGCCATTTTTTCACCCTCTCCCTTTCTCACTCCTCTCCCCCTGTGTTTCCCTCAAACACACACACACACATACATGCCCACACTCACACCCTCAGACACACACTCTCTTTCTCTCTCTCTCTCTCTCTCTCTCTCTCTCTCTCAAACACACACACACACTGCCCGTGTTGTGAATTATTAGTTTTTTATTAGACGGTGTCAGTGGGCTGGCTAAGGGACAGTCAGCATTTTGGACCTGTCCTGTCCATATAAATAAAGCCAAAGGGTGAGTAAGGCAGATCTGTCATTGGTTATGTATTAAATCTGAGGAAGAGCGTGTCACATATATACTATATGAACTGTGGACACACGGAGATGAAAGCTGCAGGGTGCGAATCTAACCCTTTTATGGCAGGAAGTCCTCCCCTAGCGAAGAACGAGAGAGATAGAGAGAGAGATAGGTAGATATAGAGAGAGAGTGTCAAATGGAGGGAGGGAGAAGGTAGGGAGGTATAGGGATGAGCGATGAACTGTGGTGGTGGTGGTGGTTTGGCGAGGGGGGAGGGGAGGAGTGAGAGAGAGAGAAAATCTTTCGTCCTAATGTGGAGCTTGTTTCTCTTGTTGTTTCTTGCAGAGCCTGATTTCCCCTGGGCTTGGGAACATGACATTAATTGGTCATTGTGAAAAGATTACACTAAATGGGGGAAGTTGTGGGTGGTGGTGGTGGGGGGCTGTTGGAGGGACGGGGGGTTTAGGTGCATTCAATTTGAGAGGCGCATAAAAGGCTCCCCGCCGTGCGGCCCCACACTAGGACGACATTGACCCGCAGCGCCGGCCGTGAATAACCTATTGTTGCTGCCAATCGATCGGCACACAATGCGGGACAGCGCCGGCCTGGTGATTTGTGAATGACGGTGAAGGTCACAGAGCTCCGGCTGGGATTCACCCCCACCCCCACCACCACCACAACTTTCCTTCATCTTCTCCGTCCGCCCACGCGCCCACACCCACGCTCCACCTCAGTCCTTGGGTCAGGTGTCTGAGAGAGAGCCTAATGAAACTGAATGAGCCCAGACCGCCGGAGCGGGCAAGCATCTCGACACCTACTGGTGTGCACTCATCCACCTGACCCGTGGGAGTCGTTAACAATGACTTCAAATGTGATTACTGATTCACACAGGGAGAAAATGTAGAAAAAGAGGACTTCACTTAACAGTGGCCTTGTAGTGTTTTTTAAATACTGCTCTGTATAAACTGTAAGCACAAACATCTATGTTTATCATGTGATGTTTGAAATTGATGAGCTTTTATGTTTAAAACACTGAAACCTTACCCAAATCCAACATTTTCTGTTAATATCCTCATCTGTTCAGGTCTGCTGATAATTTATCTGTGCATGCTTCTCAGACCTCATGTATTTGTAAAGCAGGGGAATAGGTAGGGGCAGGTGATTTCCTCCTTTGTTACTCCTATTTCAGGTTGACAGGAGTGGGGTGGGGGAAGCCAGCACCCATTTCAAGTTTATGGGATAAACAGGCAAAGAGGCAGAGGGAGAGAAGGATGGAGGGAGAGAGAGAGAGAGATGGAGGGAGGGAGGGTTGGGAGCGGCAGAGATCCCACACCGGGCCGGGAACAGGAGCGCAGGAGAGGAAATGAAGGAGGAGGGTGAGTAAATAGCCTGTCTCCTCTTAGTCTGTCCCTTATCCCTCTCTCCCTCTCTCTCTTTCTCTCTCTCTCTCGCTCTCTCAACACGTTTTGGTGATGGCTGCATGCATAAAACAGAGGGAGGGAGATTAATGACGGCGTGATCCCACTGAGGATAATCCAGACGGCCCAATGTGAGTGCCCCCCCCCCCCCCCCCCCCCCCCCCGCCCTCAACCACAGCAAACAAATCCAACCTCCGCACACACACCCCCTCCACTCCCCCAGATGAATACTGCATGGGATCCCAGGTCAAGGGCGAGGCAGGCGCGGGTTAAAGACTTTCTTATCAGCCAGAAGGGGAGAGATGGGGGATGCATTGGGTTTGGGGTTGGTGGAACCGGAGAATGGCGGGGTGGGGTTGGGTGGATGCTGGGGATCTTGGCGGGGTGTGGTGTGTGTGTGTGTGTGTGTGCCGGTGTGGGGGGTGTGAACCTCTGGGGAGCTGCTGCACATCTCCAAGGGGTCGCAGGTGAAAGCAGGGGGTATTGGGGAAATAGAGGTGCAGACACAAGGGAGATGGAGAGGGGAGAGATGGCAGTAATTTAGCAGGAAAAAATGGAAGAGGTAGTCATCTGTGATCTACACTTGACCCTTGACATGACAATAATGTGCATGGGATATGCTTCTGAAGTGCCACAGACTAACCTATTGGCAGAGTGTTGACGTATGACATCAATAGTGCATATAGATAGAATGAATAAACAACAAAAAATAAACCAAGTGAGAATTTTGATTTGTGGTAAGGGTGCTACTTGAAAAATAAAAAAGTACTTGATCAAAGCCATAGCAAAGCACACTCTGTGTTTACGCATGCATTAACACATTTCTTGAATTCTACTCATTTGGATTGAATCTCTTCATGACAAAAAATGTATGAATATGTTTTACAGAGAAATTGGAAAATTATAAAAGCTTATAAAATGCTAAAAGTCAGATGGTCTATTAGAGGAAGAAAACGCACTTGCTAAAGACGTTTGCTAGCAGGACATTTCCCATGTTGGGTAACTTAGGAACACATGTTTAATCTCATGTGGATTTAGGTCTAAGGTAGAGCACAAATTACTTTCTTTAGTTGTGCCTGCCTCCTACAACAATACAGTTCCTAGTCCTTGTACCGCGTTATCCACTTACCAACCACACACCATCAGGAGCTTTTTTAAAAAGACCTGATTGCATTTAACCTGATGGGACCTGAGTTGGATCAATGGCCACCCACGGCCATCTCCACCCCCTGAACACACACACACACACACACACACTCACTCACACTCACTCACACTCGGCCTATCTACACACACTCTACTCACCGTGACATGCACACACACACACACACACAGCATCCAATATTGCCTGCGAGATTAAAGGCACATAAAGGCCGGTGGAGACAAAGGTGACAGCTCCCCCTTTGAAATGGCGAGAGCACGGCCTGACATGAAATGAGTGGGTGAGCATCAGGGCAAACAAAAGGGGAGAGCGGTGGCCCGGGAGCCAGCACCAGAGAGTAGACGGGGGGGGGGGGGGCACGATGAGGGGGGTGGGGGTGGTGGAGGAGGAGGAAGGGAGCGGGAAAAAGAGAGAGAGAGAGAGAGAGTGCCTGCCCGGACTGCCTGGGACCTGCCCAGGGAGCAGGGCCTTTAATTAAAAGGATTATATGGTGGAGCGGAGCCTGTCTGTGCCCCGAGATTGAGTATAGTAATGAAACCCATCAGAGAGCGAACAGAGCCGACAGGAGGAGGAGGAGGAGGAGGAAGAGGAGGAGGAAGAGGAGAGAGAGATAAAGGAGGAGAAGAGAAGAGAGAGAGAGGGGGGAGAGAGTGGACGAGGGAGGAGGAGGGGGAGCTGTGTGAGCTAACACAGTGAAACAAAAGAGATTAGTAGGGGAAGGTAGTAATAGAAACGGCTTGAAGAGAGGGAAAGAGACAAAGACAGAGAGAGAGAGAGAGAGCGAGAGAGAGAGATCTGAGGAACTAGAGGCTACACTAGAGGAATGTCATGTCCAAAGCACCAGTGACATTATGTATGGCCTCACAGACAGGCATTTCCAGGGGATTACATTTGATGAGGTTTCATCGACTCCCCGAACAAAAAAGGCGCAGCGCTGATATCCTTCCCCAATCACCATCCTCTATCCTCACATCAAGATCCCCATCTCCATTACCAGTGCAGCATTTTAATACAGTCTTAATTGAGTTAGCTTGACCATATCTAACTCTATCTAACTCCATATCGTGTGGACAGGATGAACATCCGTGTGGCTTCCTGATGCTGCGCATGAAGTTTTATATTCGACATAACATAGCTTACTGGACACAGTAACTTGACATTTCATTGTTCGTCGAGCAGCAAGCACACAGTAATGAAGTGCTGTCTTCCGAGCTTTACAGACAGTTTTTACAAGTCACAGTGGCGACACTGACACCGAGTTTGAATCTCAGTCTGCACGTCTCTGGTTTTGGATACTGAAGGTCCGCAATAAAAAACGAGGGTAATAGAATTCGCCAGAAGAGTTAGAGGGGTGTGTGTGTGTGTGTGTGTGGAGGGGGAGGTGGATGTCGTCCGCATGACATTGAGATGCTCTTTTACCTCTGTCGGCATGGAAATCTGAAATAACTCCCCCTTTTCGCTGAGATTTATTTTCGACTCGTGTCACTTCTGTCTAATGACTTTTTTTTCCCCAGGCTTCATTTTGAGGTCAATTTCTCACCTACGTGTCAAACAAATACAACTTTCTCTCTCAGAGTGTTGTCATAAACAGCAGACAACTGTTCCCCGGACGCACCCGCCCGTTATAAATAACCAACTTACAAATCTTATTTCTGGCATTACAACAATGATGCGATGGAAGGAAATAATCACTTTGGCTCGTAGTCTGCCCCCTCAAAGGGTTTGTTGGGAGATAGATGATGTGTATTTTGATAATAAACTGCCTCAGCATCTCTAATTGGCCTCTATTCCCCTCTGTCATACTGTAGCGCAAACAGCTCATTTGTGAAGCTGAGGACGTGCAATGGGAATGTGTATGTGTGTGTGTGTGTGTGTGTGTGGTTGTTTGTGTGTGTGTATATGTGTGTGTAGGTGGTGTGTGTGTGAGTGTGTGTGTGTGTGAGAGAGAGAGGGAGGGGCACCGCTGGGTTTCTCAGCCCCCCTGTGGAGCGACGCTTAATGTCTGATTATTTTTAGCAGGCAGAGATCTCCACTGTTTCCCCAGTGTGCGTAGCCTCACAGCTGTGTGTGTTTGTGTGTGTGTGTGTGTGTGTGTGTGTGTGTGGGTGGGTGAGTGGGTTGAGGTTATATGGTGGTCAAGCTCACGGAGTGCCCACTTTGCCCCTCTGTGCCCATGCTATGGCCCCTGCTTAACTCATAGTGAGATAATCTGGGGCAAACGTAAGCCCCAGCGCTGGTTAGTCCACGGCTATTGCTCGTAGAGCTCTCCCCCCAGGGGAAAGGGCTATTTGGGGGTATTCTGTCTTGCGAGAACCTTGAAACATATTCTTAAATTGGATTACAGCTATTTTAAGTGTTCACCTCTCTATCAATAATCAGATGGCATTTACTGGCATTGAATGATGCACCCTGTAGTTTCATTTGGCCGAGTTCACATACTTTCTTGATACTTTTAAGTTTTTGAAATTATGATGAGAGTATCTTCTGAAAACTATCTGATCAGTGCCCAAGACACCCCAGTAATTATTTTCCACCAAAAGTGTGCTCTTGAAAACATCTATCTCAAAGTTGTTCATGTGGAAACCCGACTGGTGATACATCAACCAAGCTTAGGAAAGCTACTTTATAGAATAAAGCAAAGTATTAATTGGCATTGCATGCTAATTAAGTTTTAATTAATGAGGTTCAATGTTACTTCAATGACTTTGTGTGCATTTTACTGAGTTAGCAATATACATACACACACATATATATATATATATATATATATATATAGGGACACTTTGCGAGTTCAAACATATGCCAGACTTCCTATCTTTTTCATATTATTTCATCGACGTTCACACACATACAAACACTCTCTCACACACACACACACACACACACACACACATACACACATTTGCGTGTGATAAAGGGAAGTGGAAAAGGCTGGCATGCTGATATCGTTGTGGGGCGTTATTCCCGCACACAGTCACCCATCAGCACCGGAGCAGCGCTCCATGCCGGCCTCCCAGATTAACACTTATCTCGGCCCGCCGCCAAGCCCACAGCACCGCTGCCCAACTCCAACCCCACCAACACCCCCACACCTGCCTCTACCCTGCGACCGACCACCGCAAATAAATTAGATGGGAAGGAAGCCATCCAAGCTACAACGGCGGATCACGGTCCCTGTATTCAGCATCAGTCACGTCCAACCCAGAGCACACACACACAAACTCACTTACATTAACACACACACACACACACACACATTAACATATATACTCCTCAACCCCAAGTCTCCTCTTTGGTGGTTTCCATCTGACTACAAAAAAGTTTTGCTGGCAGCGAAACATTAATTTTTTAGATTGCTATTGATGAGGAGGGAGTGACACTTGAGTATCTGTGAAACAGCCAGTCACAGTTGTCATTGTTGAGAAGACGAGACACTAAGAGAGAGAGAGAGAGGGGGGGGGGGAGAGAGAGAGAGAGATAATCTATCATATATTAATGTTTTAATGTTATGGAATAAATGATGGATTGGAAGCGAATGCTTGAAAAATTAATGGTCAAGGTCACCAGCTCTTTTGGATATTAGCCGATAGCCTCTCTTTTGAAAAGTCACTCGTGCCTGTAAAAGAGGAGAGGGTTGACATATGCTCTATAATTCATCTGAAAAAGTCTCTCTCTCTCTCTCTCTCCATCCAGTTCTTTAAGCTTGTGGATAACCGTGGAGCGGAAAAAGAGCAAAGTGACTGAAGCTTATGCATGCCGCAGAATCTTCCACAAATCCACATTGTTTGATACCCATAAACGAGAATAAAAAAAGGGTACAAGGCAGATGTGTTTTCACTGATCTCTGTTCACACACATGGTTATCACACCTGTTCACCACCTGCACAGTGCAGGTGTGACTGCTCAGCATGAACATAGAAATGGCCAAAGGTCACAAGTCTAGAAAAATACACTTTATATTCACAGATACATAAACGAACATGTGTTCATTAAATCACTATGTTCTGTTACGTTATACACAATCCTCCTCTATCTTTGCTTGTGTGGACAATGGGAATAGTTTATTTATGTATTGTTGTATCAGGTACGATGTGTACATTTTGCTTATTATAATGTATCATCAATAATTACATTGTTATTATGGATTGTTATACATTTTTAATTGTTTGTTCTATTACCCAATGGTAATGTGCCAAGCCATCTTTATTGGGAACTATATTCCTATTTAATTGGTGTCTTACCATTACAACAGCCTCAAAGCAGCCTCATAAAAGCTGCACAAAAAAGAAACAGATGCCAAACACAGACACATAAAATAATCAAAATAAATGATAAAGATAACTGGGAAATTATTGTACAACACAAGCATCAAGGCAGTGAACTGATGCTATAAATGAAAAAACAAAACGGTAAAACATGAACAGCATGAACAGCTGGTCCAAAACACTAAGATTGTTTTATGTATTGTTTTACGTTTTACATGTCCTGGGAAAAACCTGAGAAGCTAGTTCCATTCAAATGGTGTGGTAAAAGGCAAAAAGAGGCAACCATCTGCTAAGTTTTAAGTCCTTTGGAAACAGCACAAACCAGGGGTATTGCAGGGATTGCTAATTTCATGGCAGACTGTATCGTCAACTGGTCAGTCAAGTGGTCTGATTCTAGTAGATGGAGGACTTTTAGCACACATTTTGTAAGTCATATGAAAGATCACAGGGAGCCTGGATAAGGCTAAAACATTTTGGGTGAAATTGTAAGTATTGTTCAGCAACACATTTTGAGTACTCGGTCATCACATATACACCTACTGAGTATACCATGTCCCAGAGTTGGCCTATGTTGTGGACCATGTTAGTTTTTCAAGACTACAATCAGTTCTTACATCAAGACCTTGTATAATCTCTTGTGAGCTGCTTTTATGTTCAGTCCAACATCAGATCACTTCTCTTTGATTCTGAATTTAAAAATAATACCACCAATGGGCATTATAATGCATAGTGTATAGTATAGTGTTTAAAGTTCCATACGATTCTCACAGTTAGACATGTGGATGATTGCAATCTGCACAGTATTGCTTCAAAAATTCAGGACTGATAAAAAACATCAGTGACCTCCCCTAAGCCTGAAGCATTCCCACCAGCATAAGCCTGTAGTGAATCAAAGCCCAACTTAGAGGAACGCCTCCAAAAAACGGCATTGGATTCCATTCCAGAACAGCGCCCACGGCCTGTCTCTCATCAATAATAAAATGTCAATACAAGCCCAAAGAAGTAGATCAGACACAACATGTTGGTAGATCCACTCCAAACTGACCCCCACAGATGTTTGATCAGAGAAGAGTGTGGGCTAAAGAATATACAAAACAAACCAAACTGAGAGCATATCAGCACATTCCATGGTGAACATGCATGATTTCATAAGGAGATGTTCACCAACCAAAGAGGACATGAGTAAGAACAGTACTTTTACAACAACAACAACAACTATGCTGGAGTACATCTCAAAAGCCTTGCCTTCAGTTTGAACACTGAATGCAGGAGACACATCATATTTAAGTGGATCTGTAACAAATCGGTTGTTTGTATGCTAAGTGGGTTGATACAGTTAAAAAAATGCACACTATCCCTAAATGTACTATATAACGCCAAAAATGTTCTCATATTACATTACAAATCTTAATTTTGTTTCTGCCTGGATTTTCTCTGTCTGTCTATTTCGTTCTATCTGAATCCAATGGCAAACTCTGATTTATGTATCTCTAATTAACACCTCCTATTAAGAGTCATGAAATTTTCATGCTAATTGCAGTTCAGCATTTTCAGTGAATTAGTTTGAATTGCAAATTAAGTGTATTTGCATTAAACCCAGCCCTCCCCCTACATTAAGCACTAGATTGGGGCACAGATGTTGCGGTAGGCCAGACCACTATCGTTATAATTAAGACATTGTTAGGGAAGGAGAAGTCTTGAAGACTGTCAACATTTCCTCTGATCTCTTTCTAAAGGAAGCAGACTGTTCAAGTATTGGATGGTACAGTATATTCTACTGTGTAATAAAAGTTCTACCAAGTAACTACCTTTTTTTATTTGTTTGGGGTGATTGGGGGGCATGGCTGTGACACTGGCGGGGTCAAAGTTCGTCAACACATTTTGATACACAGAAGATTAATCAAGATTAGATTTGATCGTAAGTTTAGGTGTACGGTGTGTCAGGTGCAGTCAGCGATCAGATGCGATTTCAAGCCCATAATTTTTTTTTGCATGTTCAGCAATCATCACCTCACGACTGCTAGCTGCCCATTCTGTGAGGTTTACTGTAAAAAAACAGTCTCTGAAGGCAGCCTAGGCTCCGATAAATTGAAACAGTGGGGGCAGCCTGTCCCCCAAACAAAAACAAAACCCTGCTTGGAGTTTCTCTGGGAATACTGAAGGGAGGAGTGTGGTGTGTTTCGATTGGTCCTTGGTTAAAGTATAACATATATTGGTTTGGACAAAAGCGTCTGCTAATAAATTTAAATATAAACATAAACAAAACGTGCTTAACATAAACAAAACAATAAACATAAACAAAACAATCGCTGAGTGCTCCTTTAAACCGTACATTGAAACAAACTAGTTTTAAACTAGCGCTGCATTCTTTTTCTGTTGTACCATTGCTACTATAGCCTATTATCGTAATATTCTGTACTATATCCTACAGCGTATTAGGAGTCTATAAACTCTCTATTGTGATCCATAGTCCAACTAAATATCAGGGTTACACTTTACTTGACAGAATCGACATAAGAGTGACATGACACTGTCATGAACCTGTCATAAACAAGTCATAAACATTTATGACATAATGCTTTTGTCAACAGAGGGTGTTTGGCTCAGGGTCATAGTGCAAAGGACCCTAGATTAAATTACTCCGAACCATCGCTTTAAGTGTCATTCGTTTTAGGTTAGGAAATTAGAATTAAAATTTGCTTTGGTGAGTGGTTGTTTGGACCATTATGCACTGGCCAGTTGTCCCCGCCCCTCTAGTCCCATCTAAAAGTCAAATAAAATAAATAAACAGAATAAAATAAAAGTTAAAAAGAAGATAAAAGAGAGGAGCTGTAAAAAAGACACAGAGTGGTTTAAAACTTTAATTTAATTTTTCATTAAGACCTTGTGGGTGTAGTGTTTGAAGTTTTAAAATCCACAATCTCTCTGCTCTTTTCCTCTGTAAAATTGTCCAGCCTGGGTTCCCTTCAAGGCCACAGACCCTCAAATGTGTGATGTTGTGCGTCTGGAAGTGTGTGACGAGATAAGTGTTGAGTGTATTTTTTTGTATGTTGTGCAGATGTTGTTTGAGGCGTATGCGAAGTGTATGTCCAGTTTCCCCGATGTACAACATGTGACAGTGAGTGCAGGTGATAACATATACTAAATTGGGAGTGTCTAAATTTAATGGATTGGTGGGTGCAGAACAGTGACTATGAATATTGGTGATGAATAGGTGAGGGGTGAAGTGTTTTCTTTAGGGGGTGGTGGTTGTAAGTGACGGGTGAAGGTGGTGCGTATGAGGAGGTCTTTGAGGTTTTTATTGCGTCTATATGCGGAGATGAGTGTGTGGTGAAGGTGTTGTATGCCGTGTGAGTAGGTGCCAATAAGGGGCAGGAGATGGGGTGGGTCAGGGTTGGGGTTAGGAAGAGGGTTGGGGTTAGGGTTAGGAAAAGGGTTGGGGTTAAGGTTAGGAAAAGGGTTGGGGTTAGGGTTAGGAAAGGGGTAGGGGTTAGAGTCAGGGTTAAGATTAGGAAAAGGGTTAGGATTAGGATCTGGGTTGGGGTCCGGGTTGGGGTTAAGAGGAAGGTCTGGTGTGGGAGTGGGTGATGGGCAAGTGTTTGGGGTGTATGAGTGAGTGGGAGCAAGGCCGGCCAGAGTCAAGTGCTTAATGTGGCGGAGGAAACGTTTAGAATAGTGCCTCTTACGGAGGGCTTGAAAAAGTTGTTGTATGGCATGGTGAAGGTCTGTGGGAAAGGAGCAGATGCGATGAAAGCGGATTATTTGTGATTTAACTATGGATCTAAACGTGTGTTTGGGGTGATTACTGTGCTTGTGCAAAAGTGAGTGAGTGTCTGTGGGTTTAAAGTAAACTTTGGAGCTAAAAGTTTTATGTGTAGGTGAAATAGGGGTGAAAAAGATGGTGGTGTCTAGAAAATTAATCTGGTGAGGGTCAATAGTGGCCTTAAGTGAGATGGATGGGTGATGTGAGTTTAAGGTGTCTAAAAAAGTGTTGAAATCCTGTAGGGGGTGTGGCCAAGCTCCAATGATGTCATCCAGAAACCGAAAATAAAAAGTGGGTTGAAGGGGGCACTTGGCTAGGGTGGCCTGCTCCCACTCACTCATGTAGATGTTGGCGTAGGAAGGTGCAAAGCGTTGACCCATGGCAGTCCCGTGTACTTGTAGGTAAAGTTTATTGTCAAAGTTAAAATCATTGTGAGTGAGACAGATTTCTAAAAGTTGCAGGAGGATGGTGTCCGGTCTGTGAGGGTCTGGGTATTTTTGAAAAGTGTTTTGAACTGCTTGTAATCCGGCGGGGGTGTTGATATTGGTGTAAAGGCTATCTACGTCTAAAGTGAAGAGGTGAGTGTGGTGTGGGACTGCCATGGGTCGAAGCCTGGTGAGGAAGTGGTATGTATCCTTGAGGTAGGAGGGGTGTCTGTTGGAAAGGGGGTTGAGATAGGAGTCAATATAGATGGAAATGTTGTATGTGGTGCTGTTGCAGTCTGACACAATGGGACGACCAGGAGGAACCTGAGAGGGAACTGTCCAGGTGTGTGGGGGTTTGTGAATTTTGGGGAGGAGATAGAATTGACGTGGTCGGGGGTGGTCTGGTCCTTGTAAAAATATACTTTGTTTATGGTTAATGAAGTGTTGTTGATAGAGTGAGGTGACTAACCGGCGGATTTCAGACTGTGCTGCGGGTTGGGTGGACTGTGCTATGGGTGAATAGAACTGGGTGTTGTTGAGCTGTCTGTGTGCTTCAGTGAGGTAGTGATGGGTATCCATGATTACAATTTTGGAACCCTTGTCTGCCGGTTTGATGACTATGAATTTATTGTTGGTGAGTTGTGAAATGGCCTGTTTTTCTGCTGGTGTGAGGTTACTAGTGGTGGGGGGAGGGAGGTGCCTGAGATAGGAGTTGAGTGCCTGCCTGTCCCTGTGAATGTGCTTAACTAATTTCTTATCTAATTGTGAAGTGTGGGGTTCCCAAGTGGAGGGAAGAGTGAAAGGGGTGGGAGTGTAGGTGTCGTCTGAGGAAAAGTGATGGAGTATTTTGAGGCGGCGGTGATAAAGGTGTAGGTCCCTCTGGAGTTCCTCCCGGTCAATCCGAGTGGTGTGTGGAATGAATGTAAGCCCCCTTTCCAACAGAGAGCGTTGTGGGGAAGTGGGTTGGAAAAGGGTGGAAAGGTTCATGATTAAATCATGAGGGAGGGTGGGAGTGGGTTGAGGGGGTGAATGTGCAGGAGGGGGGGGTGGGGGTGGGAGTAGGGGGGGCCAGGGTTATGGGTGGAGTTATTAAAAATGTAAGTATTGGCACCAGTGTGTAAAGATTGTCTGAGCTGTATGGGGTGTCCAGTGTATGTTATCTTGGGTGGTGTGGAAGGTGTCTGGGGGGATAGTGGGGATGTGGGGGAAGTGGGAAGTTATAAAGTTGTTAATGTGGGTGAGGTTGTCCTTCTGTTGGGTAGTGAGGCGGGGTGAAAAATTAATAAGTGGAATGTGTATGATTGCATCGGGGAAAACTGTAGAAGCATGTTTGTAGAGGATGAGGAACTGTCTGATGCTGGTGTTTTTGGGGTCGTGGTCCTTGTTGTTGAGGCCCACTGACAAGACCACCGACTTCACTTGGGGCAGGGGGGTGGTTTTTTGTAGGAGTTTGGCAAAATGGTAGGTGGTGGCTCCGGGGTAACTGTCAATTTGTATATTGGGGTGGGTGAAGGGGGGAATCCTGTTGAGATTTGAATCTCCTAGGAAAACTAGTGGTTTGTGTATTGAAATTGACCATTCTTCCAGTTTATTTTTAAGGGCACGGTGGTAGGTGGGGTGGAAGAGGTGTGTAGTGGGTGGTGTGGGTTGTAGAAGGAGGTTGGAGATGGTGTGTGGTGAGGTGTGGGGTGTGGAAGGGATAGGAGGGTTGGGTGTCTCCGGCGGTCCCACAGCTTGTGATGGAGAGGGCTCAGCTGCGTTTGTGACAAATCGTTTGACTTGATGAGTCCGCCCTTTCGTCATCGCCCTCTCCAGCTGTGGAGGCGCCGGAGTCTCCCTCTCCTCCTCTGGTGGGTGCTGTGGGGATAAGGAAACTATATTATCAGGGGTGTGTACTACTAAATGGTTGGGGGGTTGTGTATGTGTTGGCCTGGGTGAGTGTGTGATGGTGGGGGTAATGTGTGCTTCAGGTTGGCTGTGTGCTGTGTGGTGAAACTGTGTTGTGACTCTCAATTTGGGACGCTGGGGTAGTGGTTCTGCTGTATGTGCTTGTGATGTTATGTAGGGGGAAAGGTGTGTGGTTGTGTTAGCAGGAGTGCGAGGAGGTGT
Source organism: Alosa sapidissima (assembly GCF_018492685.1). Lineage (NCBI taxonomy): Eukaryota > Metazoa > Chordata > Actinopteri > Clupeiformes > Clupeidae > Alosa > Alosa sapidissima. The sequence continues at coordinate 8,009,513 of NC_055969.1, forward strand.
AGAGTGTAGTGTGTGTGTCAACTGTCCATGTTGTATGTGTGTGAGTCTGTAGGTTGGTGGATCCTGGTGGTGTGTTGTGACTGTGTATGGTTGGAAGGGTGGGAGGGGAAGTGGAAGTAGGGTTGGAAAGTGTTTGAGCTAACGTGTCTGTGATTGTGTGTGATGGTGAAGTTGTGGATGAAAGTGGTGGAAAATCTGAGAGGCATGTTAAGTTGGGTGGGGGGGTATGGGAAGGAGGGGGTATGGGCAAAGGGGCAGGGGTAGGGGGGTTGAGGGCCAGGTGAACTGTGGGAAGAGTGGAGTCGGTGAATCTTTTCTGGTACCTCTTCCTGGCCCAGCCACACGCTATTTGAAAGGCTGTACTGTTAAAAGGTGGTAATGATGTAGTGAAGTTTAAAATTTGTGAGGTGTAGTGGTTGTGTAAAATCTGCATGTTCTGCTCCATCCACTGTGTGGTGTTGTTTTTGAGTAATTCTAGTGTCTGGGGTGTGGGGGCGGCTGGTTTGATAAATTCTGTGAGTTTGGTGACCTGTCTGTGCATGCCTGTGGGGAATTAGGATTAGGGTTAGAGTTCATGTGTCACGACAGTGTCATGTGTTCTTGACAGTGTTATGTCACTCTTATGTCAATACTGTCAAGTAAAGTGTTACCAATATCAATAACCTTAGATCAAGACCAACTAGTTATCAAGGGTTTTCCAAGAATAAATGGCCAATTGACTAAGAATAAGGAATTGTTCAATAAAGGCCTAATAAATGTGCAATTATGCTTAACACTGACCTTGTTGATCACTAACACATATTAGTAATATATTGACTTGTGTTGCCAAAACAGGATTAAGCATATATTAAACTATTTGAAATGTCCCTGAAAAGAGCATTCAATTTTTCTTCTACTTTTCATTTCCAGATACAATAATTATCTCTCTCGAATAAATTCTGTGAATGCAAAATTGGGTGTCTATTACAATGTAATAACATATGAAAAAAAAAAAAACATACTTGTTACAGCTGTTGAGTCAATGTTCGATTTTCATTTTAATCTTTTAACTAATATTACTATCTAAGAAATATAATTATATATCATATATCATTAATATAATTTTAGCGTAATGGTTTAGTCAATATCCATTACATGAATGAATAATATTCCCTGAGGTATTTCATGCAAGTACTGTGTAAATGGAATTTCTCAGAACCTCAGTAGAGTCCATAGATGGATATGTATGAAACTCTTTCGACTTGCACTCTACAATGATTACATTTCCAAATGTCAATACACATTTCCATCTGGAGACATTTTCTTAACCTGCTGTCTGCGTTAAGGCAAAAGACAATCCATGGCCAGATGTATTATTTAAGAGAAAAAGTGCTTGAGTTGCCGCGGTGATGGAATGTAGTTAAAGGGGCTGTCACCATGGGAGGACTGAAAAAAAGAAAACTCTTCCACACGCTCTTTTTTCCCCATTCACTCAATCCCCTCCACTCAAAAACAATGCATATGCGATGGCGGGGGTAAATTGAATGTAATTATGCCCCGGGTTAGGGGAAAAGAGGTGGCAGCTTGTTGATCGTGAAGTGGGATACAATCAAATCCAGATGGTCAATTAACATTTCCTTTAATTCAGGCTAAGTGGTCAGCGCAGGCTGAGTAGCGGATGAAATATGAACAGGTCGAGACCCCTCTGCAAACGCGAGCGAGTGCAGTGTGCTTTTGTGCCGAGGAATGAAGTGCTCACATTGAGTGTACTGATTTTCTCTGCTCTTTGAGTGCCTGCAGTGCAAGATAAGCAAATGCAACACAAAACAACAAACCCACATGGGCTCACAAATGCACACACACACACACACACACACACACACACACACACACACACACAAACACACACACATACACACACACAGAGAGACGCACACATGCACACACACACACGCGCGCACACATGCACACGCACACGCGCACACACAAACACACACACTGCCATGGCTGTCTCAGCCCCCAATTCGAAACCTGCATCTGTGGGAACTTTGCGTGATTATTTGACATTTTACACAAATTGTTTACCACTGTGCATATTAAGGGACAGGGAAAGGTTAATGAAAAGGCTGGAACTAATGTTGCTTTTCACGCAGATAGCAAAGACAACATAATGCAGCCATCTCAGCACCTCTCGTTTTGGAACAGATGGCGACGCAATGACAACTGCGTTGCATCTTTACTGATTTCATCGCACGGACATCTCAAGCATTTGGAAAGACCTTCAGGTTAATGGAATAGTGTACCACTGTAAACACAATACATAATATATCCAGAAATGGCCCTTAAAGCGCACAAACACATAGCACAGTGCAGGAGCTAGGTTGCATGGGCATGTATTTGCGTCAAGACAGTTTTTGTCCTACTTGGCAACCAGAGACCAGTAGAGGATGTCTACTCTGGCCTTCCCTAAGACTATGTTAGACTTTTATTGTTGGACTATGAATGCATATGAATTTGCATTATACCACCATGTTACGAAAGCATAACATCTTACACATTGTTGAAAAGCTAAGCATTGATATCATCTGTAGTGCAGTTAAGAGTGTTCCCTTAGCTGTGATGATGCTAAAGAAAGCTGCGGTTCTATATGGGATTATCTGAGGCTCTGTGTGTGGGGGACTGTTGGGGTACTACTGCGCTTGCTGGGAACGTCTGATTGTGTGTAATGAGGCTGACCGTACACGGACTAGTGGAACCGCTCTCTGTATTCATTGCATCGAAACTGCCACATTAAAGAACAGAATCAATGAACATGAGAGTGCTACACTGCGGACTTATTCTCTCGCTCACTCTTGCATTTCCTCCCTCTCTTTCTTTCTTTCTCTCTCTCTCTCTCTTGTAGAGGGTGATCATTTTTCCCTGGCATATCAGGTAGAAATGTTATCATAAAGTATCAGATTACTATCTTTTTAAGAGTATGCCTTTTGCAGATGCAGGGCTTAGTGGGGATTCATTCTTTATTTAGATAACTAAATAAAACAACAATCACGGAGATACCGTGGATATCACACAAACACACGTGCACACAAACATGCAGACACACTGCCACGACTGCACAAAGAGTATGTATTACTGCCCACATTATGTTATTACAGTTAGTATATTAGTATAATTACAGCCAACATCCAGACAGCCAATCCACTTTCATTTTCTGGTTAGCAATGCCTATTCATGACACAGCAATGACATTGTCTTGTCCTAATATTAGCAAATGGAATTAGCCCGAGGAGCACCAAATGGGAAAACGTTCGCCTCCATAAAGCTCCCCCTTTCTCCTCTAGTGGGTCTCCAGCCATCTGATGATGAAGTCCCTGCAGTTAGGGAATAGTGATGGCAGCAAGGTCTGCTTTCATAGTCCACCTATCCAAAAGGTCCTTTTTAAAAGGCTGTCTGTGTGTGTGTGAAGGCGGGTAGGGGGGGGTGGTTAGAGGAAAATGTTTCCCAGAGGAACTTGGGCTCAGTCATGGATGAATTAGCCCTGTAATGGCGGGAAGTGTATACTGGCACTGATGAGCCTTGGTGAGAGACTGTGAGCAGATGAATTCATAAAGAGAGAGAGTGTGTGAGTGTGTGTGTGTGTGTGTGTGTGTGTGTGAAACATAGGAATAGATGGAGAAAAGAGAGAGAGAGAGAGAGAGACTAGAACTGAAATTCATTTCATAGCTCCTTGAGCACACACTCCTAACCAACCCCCCGAAACACACACACACAAGCACAAACCACCTCACATTTGCACTGTACACACGCCTTTGAATCAGTGATTTACTGACTTCAAACACAGTAGATCACATGAATAAACACACAAACTTTCACAAAAAATCTATCACTCACATCCTCTCACAAAAAAGCCCTTCTTCCTCACACAAACAACATATGTTGCCAATACTTATTATTTTCCCTTAAGAAGGCCTTAATTTCAGTGTCCCGCCGGCGGGACGGTTACCCCCCTCCCCCACCTCCCCCCAACATTCTAAATCAATTGTATGCACCATATTGCTATGTAGCATAGTAATGTTATCCACCATTTCAAAGCTTTGACTCTTGGGAATCCAAAAATGACAACCTTTTTCATGTACAATCTGTATAGTGCTTTATATTCTCAGATTAATCTTATTATGTCTCAATTAAATTTGATCCAAAATGCCCCCCCCCCCCCCCCCCCCCTTCCGCTTTTGGTGCTACCCTGACTTCTGGCTGCAGTGTAGCTGCAGCACAATAAGTAGATGCAACATATTGGGTACTGAAATATTCACAAGAATCCATAGAAATTGGATTGAAATGTGGGCTGAAATGTGGTCAGTTCAGAGATGCTTGTAATCCGGCAGAAAGAAAAAACACTTTATTTTAATGTGTCGCTGTTACAGTGTACCTACCTAATTAGGTACAGTGGTACAACCTGTGTAACAACATGTACTATCAGGTACTATCATTGTACTTGCATTATGTATTTGTGGGTACCTACATATAGTTGTTACATTGTAATACTGAGTGCTTTTACAAAACTTTGCCAATTTGCCTAAATTTTCATCAGAGGCAAAGAGCTGACCTGAGACCTGCTGGATGGGGTAAATCTGGTCATGATAGATTTGATATACAAAGCATTCTTAGCTCCAGTCAAGGCCTCATTGTCTCATTGTAGCAGCACAGCTGTTACATGTACACTGAAGACAATGAGGCCTTGACTGGAGCTAAGCATGCTTTGTATATCAAATCTATCATGACCAGATTTACCCCATGAAGCAGGTCTCAGGTCAGCTCTTTGCCTCTGATGAAAATCTAGGCAGTTAGTAATACTGAGTGCTTTTTAGTTTTGTAAAAGCACTCAGTATTACAATGTAACAACTATATGTAGGTACCCACAAATACATTATGCAAGTACAATGATAGTACCTGATAGTACATGTTGTTACACAGGTTGTACCACTGTTCCTAATTAGGTAAGTACACTGTAACAGCGACACATTAAAGTGTTACCGAAAAAAATATATTCTAGCCTCTGTAACTCTTTGTGAGAACATCACACATTTATTTTGACTGTTTCCTATGAAAACTAGAGGTTCTCAGCATTCTATAGAGGTCCAACATTTGATGGTAGGCCCCAGAAGAGGTGGGAACAATGCCCTTGTAAATAGGCACAGTGCAATTTCAGGCAAAAACTTGAAATTCTTTTTGAGAGTTAAGCTGTTAAATACCCTTACTGTTACATGACGATACATTCAGTTTCAAAAAAGTGATAATTGTGTGTCAAATGAATAGTAAAGAACTCACAACAAAATTTGTGTAAGTGATAAAACAAGAAAGAAATGCATGGAGCCTGAGAGCCTGAGTGATATCGTGGAAAAAGAGAGATACACTGAACACTTCGACTTTGATTTGGAGTTTTCCATAAACCCATCACCAGCCATTTTCCCGCTCTGTCTGTATACTATTGACATTGCAATCATTTGGCAATCATGTCCAGCATGACATATTTATTACAGATTATTGATTTAGTCATCATCTCATCACTCCCTCTCAAAATGGCGTCACGTTTTCTGCTGGCAGAAACAACCCTGTAACCATGGCAACATGGTTGCTTGCCACAGGCCTTATCCACAGATTGTAGTCAATTTAGATGATGCCTTGTCTGTTGCTTTTCCAGGGTATGAACTTTTAGATGAAAGTCAGACATGTGGTTCAGGACAACTCAAGGCGATTCATCTTTTTGAGATGGCGTGATAAAGTGAAAGTATCTTCCTTAATCCTAACCACCAACTGATAGCCTTGTAAACAAACCCACAAAGTCTCTCTCTCTCTCTCTCTCTCTCTCTCTCTCTCTCTCTCTCTTGCTCGGATACTTAGAGACTAAAGTCATGATCATTCAGCTGCACTGCTTCAACTTAATAATAAGAATAAGGGCTAGAATAAAACACCTGCTAAAGCTGTGTACAAAAATATATGTGTACGTGTGTGAGAAGAGGTGAAAAAAATAGGGATGACAAACACAGTGAATATTTTCAGCCTCTTCCATCGACACCAGCAACACAGACCGATTGACATGTCTCTCTGGTAGATCACTGATGAGTTTGATGTGCCTAGGGGCAAGGCTGATAGAGCTGTTGTCATAACAGCAGCTTTTTATAAACCACCGTCTGATACGAACGTCTAAACAAGTCAACACAGCAAGGGCAGCAGGTGCTATATGATGAGCATTGTGCTGCTCTGAGAGTGCACGTATGTAAGATGGTGCCCTTTCCAACAAATTTGAAGAGAATTCACAAACCATAACAAACCATGCCTTGAAAAAATAACATTAAAAGTCTGATGCAACTCTGTGGTAAATTAGTGACAAAAGTTAGTGGTATTTCAAAGCAACATGAATGATTGATGTTTGGCCAGGGACAACAGTCTCTCAGTATTTTCAATGAGGTAATTTAAATTTAATTAAAAAAAAGGACTAAACACCAGCTTTTTGTCTTTCTTGACTGTGCCATAACCAGAGAGAAAGAGAGAGAGAGAGACAGACAGAGAGAGAGAGAGATAACAATGGATCATATTGCAAGCCTGTTGCAAATGGCACTGTCGCTGTTTTCCAACAAAACAGAGTAACACTGAATCCCCCCCTTCGGCAAGGAGATCTTAATCTTTTGACCTGGGCCTTGTTTGCTGAGTCACAACCAGAGTGTTATACTGACATCACTAATATCACAGCATCCTCAAAACCTCCTGACTGATCACTAAAGCATCTTCATGATTTCCTTTGTTGTTTCTGAAGGAGCATACTGAACAGGATGCAATGTGAACATATGAAGGGGGGTGGGGGTGGGGCGCACATGGAGATAGGCAGCCAGTGCCTTTTCTCCCCAGCCTGAATTAATAGGCTGTTCTGAATTCATAGCTATTTTACGAGATTAGGCGAAGAATAAGCAGATTGTTTGCATCCATTTTGCATTTTTATTGTCCCCGCTATTGGGTTTGCTTTGACGCTTTCGCGGCTGTAAACTCACTTATTGAGAGATGGCCTTTGGCTCCCCAGTACAGAGACAGGGTGCTGCCACGAACGCAAAGACGATTGGGAGCCGGAAACAAGGAAGAACTATTAGTCTTGTGATTAGGCCCCAGGTATTGTCTGAGTTTTGGTACCATTCAATTACAAAGCATGCCCATGCCAGGGAGAAGGAAAAGGGAGGAGTGGTGCAATGATGAATTCAT
>NC_055969.1:8021742-8029242 GCF_018492685.1 Alosa sapidissima
AGAAAAAGAGAGGGGGAAAAGGGATGCTAGGGAGGGAGGGAGGGAAGGAAGGAGGGAGGAAGTGAGGGTTGCCTTAAAGAGTGAGAGTTCTGCATCAGCCAGAGATCTTAATGTAGACTGAATGATGAAAGGGGGAGGGGAAAAGGGAAAGACAAGGTAGGACGAGAACGAGAGAGCCACTGAGCTATTGAGAGAAAGTAAGAGAGTGGAAGAGAAGGGTCAAGAGAGAGAGAGAGACGGAAGCAGAGAAAGAGAGAGAGAGAAAGAGAGAGAGGCTCAACAGAGAGAAGGAAAAAAAAACATGTGAGAAAGGAAATCAATATTTCAGCGAGCGCATGGCCACTCCAAGCCACCCCCAATGACAGCAAACATCATGAAAAGATATGGGGGGACAGAAGGAGAGGAAAGAAAGGAGGAGGAGGTGGTGGGGTAGAGAGAGAGGAGAGGAGAGGGGGAGTGGGGTGCAGAAATGAGAAAAGATAAGAGGAGAACAGTAAAGTAAATGACATCTGAAGTCATTTCCTCCGGGGGGCTGCCACGGCCAAGCCGCCGCGGTGCCAGCTGAAAACTTTATGGAGTTACGGTGAGAGTTAAATCTCCATTAGCGCTGACGGAAATGTAAGCGCCCACAAGTCGCCTAGCCTGCTCCTCCAGTGACGTAAAGGGCCTGGCTTAAGAAGTGATGGATGGTGCCACAGCTGCACGTGACATCACACACACACACACACACACACACACACACACACACTTATGCACACATACACACACACACATACACACACATGCAGGTCATTGTCAGGGCTATTATCTGTCAAAGCATCTGGTGTTTGAATGTGTAATATTAATTGAAGGAAATGAGGCATGGTTTTGCGTGAGTCATACCATTTGGTTGGAACGGGGTGTTCGTGTGGCTTATTTTTAATAAGAGGAGATTCTTTTACTTTATCTTGTCACATTTTGGCGTATAGACCAAGCCCAGGGGCTGCTTTCATGTCTGTATCCTTGTAGTATTGGGAGAGAGGGAGAGATTGAGAACAGCATAGTAGAGTTTTGGTGTGGGTACTTTTTATCTTTTTTGGGAAGGGTGCTTTTATGAGAAACTGACACACACACACACACACACACACACACACACACACACACACACACTTTGCACTTTTATGAGATGGGGAGAAAAGACGGAAGGGACTGAGGGGCCTTGGCCAGACAGGGGCTTATCACCACGCTGTCCGTTAGCTGACAGAGCTTTCATCACATCCTGTCACACACACACACACACACACACACACTTTAATCACTTCCCTTTTGCACCAGTCCTCTGAGGGAGGCTGGAACTGTGCGTATGTTCTCAAAGGCACCGTGGCCACAGATATGGTGTATCCTGAGTTAGCGTTATTAGCACTAGCGGTGTGATTGACTGACAGAGGGCTGAGATGCAGCAAGGGACGGTTGCTATGAGCACAGTGTGTTTGTGTGTGTGTGTGTGTGTGTGTGTCTGTGTGTGTGTAAGGGGCGGTGATGGGGTGTGTCAGCAGGGAAGCTGTGAGCCACTGGGCCATGAAAAGGGCGAGTGAATCATTGCTGTTAGCATAGCATCACAGCCGATTAGCATGATTACTATGATGTGTGCTCATGTGTGATGGGAGACTAAGGATGACTGAGAGGCATATTCTGCTCATGCTCAGAATGTCAATGACAACACTGACAGAAATAATGGGAAAAAATACTTTTTTGCAATGTTTTTGTCACTGACAGTTTGTTGATATTAGCACAATAACGTGTTTTGTCTGGTAGCAGCCATATCTAAAGGTTCTGGTCAGCATGACATTTTTTTTTCTGACCGCAATTCAAACCTGCCACTTCCCAACAAATTCCCACACATACTTTCACTGTGACAGTTTTTTTCGTTGTTGTTGTTGTTGTTGTTGTTTACAAGTGTCTGTCCTCTCTTTCTACGCATACACATCACATTCTGCTATTGGAATGCGGCTGTGTTCTGTTTTCTCTTCTGTTCTGTTTGTTTATTTATTTATTTACTTTCCATTTATTTTCTTCGCTGGCGGTGCATTGTGTGTTTGTTTAGGTGTGGGGGGGGGGTATTGGAGGAAAGGGGGAACACTGACGTTGATGGAGAGGCTGAATTTCGGCAGTGCCTTTAGCGTGGGAAGATAGAATATCTGCTTAAGGCCGAAGGATAGCACTTTTTATGAGCCCTTCATTGCGGGAGCTACATCAACCTGTCCAGGGTCTGGCACAGACTCACTGGTCCCCGGCATTCTCTCGCTCTCTCTCTCTCTCTCCCTCTCTCACACCATCTCTCCATCCACTTCCGCCCTCTCCTAATTTTCTTTTCACCTCCTCACTCGTTCTGTGTGATTTTTCATGAGGAAGAGGAAAGTGCTTACAGGACTACTTTAGATTGCCATCAGAGATCCACCCCTCTGAACAGCACTCCTTTCTCCCCTCCCCGGACGTCACATAGGTTAGGGAGGGGTCAGGTCGATGCGGCTAAGAATCAGGCCTACAAATAAAATAAATAAATGTTTAAAGAAAAAATACGCACAGTGAAACAGCCCTCTGTGTCAGCACTATGCCTCTTTCAGCCATTGACTGTGCTTTTACCACCTCCCTGTTGACCAGCTAAAACACACACACAAAGCCACAATTATGTGAATGACCAGTCAGACTAAAATTCAATATTTTACAGCGCTTGCATAATTGATATGAGTGTACTGTGCTTTCTGCTGATTTAGATAAACAGGGGTGGGTGTCGGAGGGAACTTTGAGTGTTGTAATCTATTCAAATTCAGCTTCTCACCAACATTATTGTCCATCTTTGATTTGTTTGGGCAATATGCTATGATGGCGGTGCTGAAGTGGAATGACTTTAGAGCTTATTAAATGTTTTTGTTAACGTCTGTGTGTTATTCCGACGGTCGGTGGATGTGGCAGTAATTACTGCCAAGACTCCGAGTGGGAGAAGGAAAATGCTGAGAAGAGGTAGGCACGTATCTTTGCAATGCATATAACACCTACAAATAATTAATCGTCTTCATGAATACTGTACATACACATCCACATAACAGGCACAGTAAAAGACACACAAACAGTTTGTGTGTGCACAAACACTTTTTTATCACACAAATACAGTACAAACACACAAGCAGTACACAAACACACACACACACACACACATACACACAAACAGAAACACTACATCACCAGACACATACACTTTCAACAACCATGAAGTTAAAAGTCCTTCATGGTTTTGTTGTCAGTCACACAGTTTTTGCTCATTTGAAAGTGAAGGACACTACATTCGTTGTGTATGAGCTTGTATCCCTGAGTCAGTGTGTGTGTGTGTGTGGCTGTATCTGTTTTTTTATGGGGGTGGGGGTATATGAGTGTTTGTGTTAGTTTGAGTGTATGTGTGTGAGTGCATGTTTACACTTGACTTCCCGCTCCATCTTGGTCTCATTCCACCTGAGGATCGGCAGGCGTTCCCACAGCAGCACCCCAGAGAGGAGGCAGCAGGCGCAGGGAGAGGACATGCACGCGGACCCCGCCTGTCTGTCTGCTGGCTCCAGCAACTGTAAAGCTAAATTATTGCCAATCAGATTTTATTCACAGCTCAACTGCTAGACAAATTGCAGCCTGTGCTGTTTGCTATGGGTCACAGCCCTGCGTAATTTCATTTTAATAAGTCAGATTTGAAGGCAGGGTGACAATGCAAACACACACACACACAAACACATTTGCATCCGGGGACAAACACACATAGAAACACATGAGTGCACACTCACAAATAGAGTGCAAACAGGTCACTCCAGGACAGACAACACTAATGTGATGACTCTTCAGTTCCTTAAAGGTACAGTAAGTAATTTTTGTTAAAACACTGAACAAAAATATTCCTGTATCTTCAGATGCAGTTCTGAGGGAATAAGGAATGTATATACTCTAAAATTACCCAATATACTACTCATTGAATGGGGTTGCGTGTGGTTTCATATATTTATGTCATTTTTCATCATCAAAGACGTTTAAAGAAATGTAATAGAAGACCTGAAATAGAAACTCAAAACAGATATGAATACTGTGGAAACGGTTATTATGACTATTGCCTGTCTAGAGGGGATTTTGCAGTTGACAACAAAACAACATATTACACCTTTAAATTTACAAATCGACAACACACTTAAAGAGCAAGTGCTTTTTTTATCTAGACAACTGACAGAATGTGTTTCTTTTGTTTATGTTTCTGACATGGAAGACAGCTTGGTTGTGGCTGAGTAAGTCTGTTGAGACGTTGTCACTGTAATGACTAGTGTAGGTGAAGTGCTTAACACATTATTAGAGAAAAATAAAAAGAAACTCGTCACAGTAGGCAACAACTACGTAGCCAACATCAATGGTGCATTTATTCATGAATAGATTGCAGTGATGTTTGATAAAGGATGTGCCAAGCATCTTCTTCATGTGTCTGCTTTCACATCTTCCCAGGGAGTCTGTTAAAATTTATGACAACACACCATTTTTGTGGACGGACTTGTCACTACTATATTCCACAGATGAGTAAATGACAGTTTTTTGTTTTCTTTTTAATCTGCAATGTATTTTTTTTAAGATTTATTTTTCTGTTCATTTTCAAACGTTGGCTATGGAAATTAATTGCTATGTTAATATATAAATCTGAAATCAAACTGTTTCTATTTCATTCTATTTCTATTACTCCTCCTCCCAAACACACACACTCACACACAAAGAGTTTTGGTTCAGTGTAGACATGAAGGGGAAAAAAAGGAGATTTCCGGGGCGATAAAAAAACCGGCCAAACTTTAAAAAGACAAGCGATTCTGTCTGAAAACAGCAATGGGATTCAGAAATGGGGGCCTGGCATGTTTTTCGCCGGGCCTGTCATGCTCGCTCGGCGGGCCTCTTTGAAGTGGCGCGTTGGCGTGTGCCACGCTGAATGACACTTCAGAGGATCGCCGACCGGCCTTTCAAGTTAGCGCCGAGCATCCAACTCCACCGCACGTACGTCTGTGGGTGCCGAAGATAGCGGGAGATTTCATTACACACACATAACTGGATTATTCTTTCACGCCGATCCAATATCAGCCATAATATGGTTGAAATTGCGTGATTTGATATGTGTGTTCTTTAATAACAGTAGAAATTACGCCGAGGAGGCGTTTTAATTGATGTTGTGATGTTGATGGCTTGTGATGGTCTGAGAGTGGGGTTTTTAAGCATGTGGTTAGGATGACTGGATGGGTTGTTAAATGGTCTGACGCGACCCCTTAGCCCTGCCTGTGAACCTCAGGAAACCGTGTAAATTTGGCGTTTGTCGAGGCTGAGGTGTCAGTGTCGGGTTTTATGAGGTCGGGAACAGGTTTGATCTCCTTCTTTATTCCCTGTTTAACATGTAACTCTCAAAACTGAAACATAATTATAGCTACACTCCACCCCCCCCCCCCCCCCTCCTCCAACGCACATTCTCTCCCATCATAAGCTTTCAAGCTTTCTCTCACATGCCACAAGGTAGGGCCTAATGTGAAACTGTTGGAAAAAAACCTTTGACAAAATGGCTGGCATTATCTTTTAATTAGATTCAGATTCCTTTTTCCAGGTCAGACACTACAGTGCACCATCAGTGCTTGCCAGTCGTCTTATTCACTGGGTAATATGGCAGTGTCGAGAACGGCTTGCACTAGGGAGCTGGAGATCAAATCTCTCCATCACGAGAAAAGGTAATTGAGAAATAATGTATCATCCAAGAGCCAACCACATTCCTCATCATGCCGTTTATTTTTTTCTAAATTAAACTTTCACTTACTCCCTTGCTCACACACACACACACACACACACACACACACTCTCTCTCTCTCTCTCTCTCACACACACACACACGCACACACACATACTCTACCAACAGCAATCAGAAACTTTTGTACCCATACACACACACACACACACATGGACTTCTATTCACATCACATAGACCCGGCAGCAATACATTCAACACATGCTAGCCTGATTACTGTACTTTGTGAAAAGAGTCTGGGGATTCACGACTGGCATGGTGACAGACATAGACTTTGTGTTAACTTTGAAATCATTGGTCCAGCCTAACCAATCACATTGATCAGGGATTCCCAAGGTTACTTCGGTGGTAGTGTAGTGGTTAAGGAGCTGGGCTAGCGTGCAGTAGCCTGAAAGTTGTCGGTTCAATTCCCGGCTTCCACCGTTGTGCCCTTGAGCAAGGCACTTAACCCCAAGTTGCTCCGGGGACAATGTGATCCCTTGTAATATAGCTGACATATGTAAGTCACTTTGGTCAAGAAGTGTCTGCTAAATGTAATGTAAAATGTAATGTAATGTATTTCCTACTTCACCTAATCTTTATAAACTGACAATAAATCAGCAGTCAGGAAACAGTGTATATACGCCTATACCTTTGTTATAAATACATTTTTAAATAAATGTAAATGTTTGCAGGTGTTGCTACTGCCATTTACCACAGCCACTTTTGCACACATTGCCAGCCACATTGGCCTGACCTTTTTGGGGTCTGATGGAAATGCTACTGAATTATGGTGCTCCAGACGAGTATCTACCAGAGAGGAGATCTAGGTGGACAAGGTCAGGCTAATAAAAAAACTTCAAATTCATCCTAAATCACTCAGCCTGCCCAGCAAAACCCTAGTGTTACATGCTGCTCTGTCCCAGTTCAACATTTCCCCAGCACTTAGTGAGGAGTGCACACATGTGAGAGTCCTCACTGCTCTTCCCCACGCTGCCTCACCTCCCCACCTCACCTCAGACAAGGCCCCAGCACCTGGGCTACCTACCCAACGCAGGACCAGCCCTGGAGATAAGAGCCTAATGATGCCCGGCGTATGCCTGCTCCAGCCCTGCCTGATGAAGATGGAGGGGGTCCTGCCCCCGCCACCGTGATTGATAGCTCAGCCGACGAGTCAGGTTGGGGGAATTGGTGGGGGTGAGGGTGGGACTAAGCAAAATGCGTGGGCACAGCAACCCCCTGCACCCCTAAACACCCACCCCCCCTCCCCCCCGCGCATCCCAAGCCGCCTGCCCGCCCCCTCACCTGTCAGCTGAGCTCGGCATTCATCACCTTAATGAAAATGAGATGCTAATGTGCTAATTACAGAGCGTGCTAAAGGAGCCGATCCTGGCGAACAGGAGCCCTGTACCGCCGCCGGAATGACCGCATAACCGCTCCTTCACCGGCACGGGCCTCCAGCTGCAGGAAGGAGTTAATTACTTTGCTGATGTTACGGAACTAAAGGAAAGGTCGTGGGGAAGGGACGTGACAGTGTGGCTCCACAGGTCAGTCCCCTTCTTGCGGTGTTTTGGCTGACTTCATCCATAGGTTGTGCGGTTGAGGGAAGCACCTTGTGTGGAGCTGAGTTGCTGGATGATGATAAAGGTGTTTGAATGAATGGCTCAGCACGGAGCGCGCTGGCCACACAG
>NC_055969.1:8051742-8081742 GCF_018492685.1 Alosa sapidissima
TGATTAATGGAAATATTTATGTGATGCAATGCATCAACCATTATTGATATTTTTTGAGTAGCTCGGTTGCCTTCTCGTTGTGGATGCCCCTCCTGGCAAAAAAGCGGAGAAGGATTTCCCTCCTCACATACTCCTCCGCATCTCTTTGCTCTGGCGTTGGAGCCGTTCGCCATTCACCCCGCTGTGGGGCCGGACGCTCATGTGTGACTCTAGGACGGAACTTTTCGCTGTCCAATTTAGGACGAACCAGAGCCAATGCTTGGTCTCCAGCACCTTCCTCTTTTGCTAGTTGAGGTGTTGACTGCTGTTGGCCTACAGAGAGAGATGAAATGATGATTTGATTTATGAGCAGAAAAAAATGCCAGTGTCCACTTCAATTCCTGTAGGATATCCAGTCATCAAAATATGTTGTACTTACTGCTGTCCTTTTCGCTGAACAATGCTATGAGTGAGGCTGCAAGGTCATCTGGATAGTCACCTGTTGTGATATTGTGATAAGCAATATTAGGAGAATATTAGGCTAATGTGTAGTAAGAAGAAAGACAATTGTGAAGTGGGAGAACTGGATGAAGTTGAGGGGAGCTTGATATGTTTCATGAGGGGAGAGTAATAACATGATACTTACATGACATGTCCAGATGAACAGACCGATCAGCCATCACTCCAGATCCCATCTCTTTGACCTCGACCTCGACCCCTGACCTCTGCATCTCTACCTCAGTGTCCTCACTGGGTGCCCGAATGCAGCAGCTCAAAAGTTTGAGGAGTTTCATTTTTCACAGCTTATCTCTCTGAAGTCTCAAGTTAAAGTGAGCTGATTCTTAAAATTGACCAAATTTATACTTTGCAAAGATTCTATTTTGGAATGGAATGCAAGTCAAATTCCACGTTCCATGTTGCCGTGGTGACATATATGTGTTATTTCAAATGGACAGCAACAGAGGGCTTAGAATGTACACAAGCTCACTACTTTTGCTTCACCACTGTTCCTTGTTTAAAAGCATGAGCCTAACTGGTCTAATCTCATAGTTTCTCATTATTATTATTGTGTTATCTTAATGTAAACTTACATTTTGAAAATTTGACATGGTCTAACATATTAAATAGTATCTGTCTACAGAGTTGTTCTGTGCACCTACATTTTAAAAAATAAATTGTAAATTTAAGGGGTCCAAATTGGAGAAACCCATATTTCCTCATGGGGAAACGGTTGGCTAGTAATGCATTGTTACCATTCAGCTAGGTATCTAATTTATCAAATAGTAAAGAGTTGTGCGTCAGGAGTAATAATCAGAAAAAAAATGTCTCGAAATAGTCCAAGAAGGTTGCAGTGTGATTTTTGATTGAGGTTGCAAGGATACAAGGATACAAGGAAGTTTATTGTCACATGCATATAGTTATGGAAGTAAGAAATGCAGTGAAATTATGTCTGGTGTCAGCCTATTTGTGCATTTATGGGGGGAGGGGGGTAAAAAGTGCAGTAGAAGGGGTTTAGTAGATTAAGTGGCAAGGGCTGCATAAGAAAGGTGGGGGAGGATTGGGATTGGGCGGGGGGCACCAACAAGGAGCACCCAAGAGCAACAGGGGCAAGGAAAAACTCCCTTACCAAGGAAGAAACAGATCTACGGCTCAAGGGGCTAACCCAACTGCCAGGGGTCTTGGTGTGTGTGTTGGGGGGATGACAGGGGAGATGGGATAGTGTGCTGTGTATGTGGGTAGAGGGCAGTGTGCAATATGTGTGTTGGAGAAGCTTCCTCATGAGACAATGTGCTGTGTATTGGGGGGGGGGGGGGGGTCAGTGTGCTGTAAGTATGTTGGGGATGTGTGTTGGAGAAGCTTCCTGATGAAATAATGTGCTGTGTATGTAGGGGAGAGGGGGGGGGGGGGGGGGAGTGTACTGCAAGTATGGTGAAGGGACTTACTATTGCAAGCAGAGTACTGTATGTATGATGTAGAGTGCTTCATGAGTGCTGAGGAGTGAATGAGTGCAAAGTCAGTATAGTGTGAGTTCAGAGTTGGGAAATGTTTGAGAGTGCTGAGGAGTGAATGTGTGCAAAGTCAGTATAGTGTGAGTATTGCAGTGATTATTTCAGATTTTACAGATTATTCCTCACACATGCTCATTTACATTAAACCCCTGAAGGTTTAAAGTTTTGATTAATGTACATTTCTTGCGTGTATTGTGCATATAGAGTGTGTGTGTGTGTGTGTGTGTGTGTGTGTGTGTGTGTGTTTGAGTGAGTGGGAAGACAAGTCCTGATTATGGAGGCTTAATGGGAGACACAGGCTGTCAAGATGAGGTGTTTCACTTAGTGTGAGTGTCTTGACAGATAGCAGTACACACACACACACACACCGCACACACACACACACACATGCACACAAGCACCCGCACACACAAACATTCTGATAGACTTACATGGTATGTGAGTAGGCTAGCCAAATGTAAGCTGACAGCCCATACTGAGTCCACACACATCCATACATGCACGCACACACACACACACACACACACACACATATACACAGCATAGCGTTGAAGATGATTAAAAGTAGCTCTCACATGATACTTTAAGTAAGCCCTGGAGATTGTGCCATTTCTGTATGTATTTCTGAAAGTATTTCTGTAAGTGTGTGTGTGTGTGTGTGTGTTTGAATGGTAGTGCAGCATGTGTGGGTGTATGTACTAGTGACAAAAATGCTAGGCTTCACAGAAAACTCTCTCACACAACACACACACACACACACACACACACACACTCACTCACTCACTCACACACACACACACACACACACACACACACACACACACACACACACACACACACACACACACACACACTCAACAGTAACCCCCATTAACAGTTCAACAAGGAAAGAGTGAGCAAGGAACCTGCGTCATCACCAGAAAGCAGGAGGGGGGACATGTTTTTTTCTATCTCTTTCTGTCTCTTCCATTCTTTCACTTTTTCTATTTCCATTTCTCTTTCATTTACTTCAGGTCTCTCTGCCTGTCTGTTCTCACGCTTCTGCCCCCATCTCCTTTTGTCTCAGACAACATGCAAAACAGAGAGAAAGGGAGAGAGAGAAAGGGAGAGAGAGAGAGAGAGAAAGAGAAAGGGAGGGAAGAAAGCAGAGACAGAGGAACACCAACGCAGCAGAGGTCGCGGAGGGAAATCTCACCTCTCACTTTCTCTCCTTCTTCATCTCCCTCTCTCTCTCTCTCTCTCCTAATGAGCATTGGGTGTGACTCGCCCGTCTGATGCACCACAACAAGACGGCAGCCATTGGGTGACAAACTTCTTAGGCTCTATTTTAAGGGCAGATCACAGAGGAGCACACACAGCAACCACATCCCCCCCCCCTCACCCCGCCCCCCTCACACCCACACACACACACACACACACACACACACACACACACACATCCCAGTCAGCCCATCCAGCCTGCCTGCACACATAATTAAACCTGCCTCAGAAGGAGGTTGAAAACCTGGCTTTTTTTTTTCATCACCAAAGTACAGGAACGAGAAAGAAACGCAGCAGCTCTCTCAAGTCAAGTTTTTTTGGGGTGGGGGAGCAGAGGGTGGAGGAGAAAGGGGGGATGGAGAGAGGAGGAAAAAGGAGAGAGAGAAGAGAGAGAGAGAGAGAGAGAGAGAGAGAGAGAGAGAGAGAGAGAGAGAGAGACTTTTTAGTTCCCGCCTTCCTTTCATCCTTCCAATCTCTCTCCCAGAAGCTAATGGGCCACCAAACGAAGACCAAAACGTGGCGGAAAAGTGTTTTGATAAAGCTCAATTATAATGATGGGAGTTATACAGGGGCGATGCTTTTGGAGATCGTGCCCCCTAATTATGTTTTTTTGGGTCGTGGCCATCATTATTTTTAACAAGCTATCCAAATGGAAATCGCAGCAGAACTAAACGCTCAGGTTATAATGTATACACAGGGGGCCTATAGGTAGCCCATACATATAAGCATACATATATGTATATGGCTGGGGCACACAGACACACACACACACACACACACATTAACCTTTAGAATGGAATGGAAATAGGTAGAGCGGAAGGCTGCATATTTGGCTCCAGCAGACAGAGTGGCACTTTGCAGGGGGAAATAGACTGGTGTTGTCATAAGACAGACAGCAGTGGCACTGAATGACAAACAAGGCTTAGAGCACCATGGTCGCCAAAGACCTCCGCTGAGCACTTGGTGGTATTGTTTGTGTGTGGGCGCTTGTATAAGAGTGTGTGTGTGTGTGTGTGCGTGTGTGTTGTTTCAGATAAGAGGTTATCCTTTGAACTCAGCAGGGGGTAAGGAGAAAGATGGCATGTGTAGGCATGTGTTTATGTATTTATGTATTTATGTTTGTGTGCATGTGCATGTGCGTGTGCGTGTGCGTGTGTGTGTGTGTGCGTGTGTGTGTGTGTGAATGTTGGCACTCATACTTCAAGATAGAAGCCTAAAAATGATATCAGAGAAAATCCTCAGGGGCAACCACAATGGGTGCTGTGATGGAGGGTGGTGTGTGTGTGTGTGTGTGTGTGTGCGTGTGCGTGTGTGTGTGTGTGTGTTTGACAGTTTCCTGTTTTTAATTGCCATGGTTGTCGTCGTTGGGCGCCCAGGGGGAGAGCGGCGAGGCTGACACAGATAGTCTTTAATGAGTATTAATATAATCACTGTCTGACACAAATAAGCCCTGCACACACCAGTCAGCCAGCCAGCCAGAGCCTTGCACCTGACGTGTGTGTGTGTGTGTGTGTGTGTGAGAGAGAGAGAGAGAGAGAGGGAGAGAGAGAGAGTGATAGGAGGTGGGGGGTGGATTTACGTCTCCCAAAATTCACAGCCAAGTGAGTCTGTCTCCATCAGAGGCAGTGGGGAGGAAGCGAGAGAAGGAAATGTTGTTATATAACACACACACTGAGAACACCTGCACGGCATAGCATAAATCTAAGGGTGAAAAATGTGTAGTGTGTTGTGTGTGTAGGTGTGTGTGTGTGTGTGTGTGTGTGTGTGTGTATGTGTGTGTGTGTGTGTGTGTGTGTGTGTGTCTATGTCTCTGTGTGTGTGTGTGTGTGTGTGTGTGTGTGTGTGTGTGTGTGTGTGTGTGTGTGTGTGTGTATGTGTGGGTCTGTGTGTGTGTATGTGTGTGTCTGTGTGCAGTTCTGTGTTTGATGTGACTAAGGTGGAAACACAGGTGAAGGAGTGCTCAGTCAGGACCCAGTGAATAAGAGTGTATGTGGTGGAAAAAGAGGACAAACACAGTTTCACACTTTCAATTGGCTTATGATTAATTACATATCACAATGGCAGCTATAGCTTGTCCTATAGGATATTCTTTTTCACACATATCATTGTTACATTCCATGCAGATGTACACAGCCTCATACATATAACGTATAACATAACACCCCCCCCCCCCCCCCCCAGTTCCCTCCCTCCTCATCACCATACAAGCAAAAAGGTGGACAATGCAGACAACATAGAACACATAAGAATAGGGAGGATGGGGAATTGTCACAGGAGTTTGTTTAGTGCAGTGATTAGTTCAGGGGATGGTCAGGGCTGCTTACTATGGTGCGTGCAAGGCGTGTGGTGGCTGTGTCATTTGCATCAGTGAGGCTGGGGGTGGGAAGCTGTATTATCTTGGATGCTAAGTGTGAGATTTTAATGAGTTTGTTCTTGCTGGTGACATTTAGAATGGTGAAGAAACAGGGGGAGCAGTAGAGTAAAATGGGTTGGATGATGCTTTTGTAGAGTAGCAGAAGGAGATGGGGGGGCAACATACAGTGATCTTAGTTTGCGTATTGCATACAGTCTCTGTTGTGCACGTTTCTGTGTAATGGTGACATGTTCATTGAAGTTAAGCTTATGGTCAATGGTGAGACCAAGATATTTGAAAGTGCTGACCTGTGCAACTGGTTGGCCATGGATGGTGATGTGAGTGAGTCCAGGGGGTGATTTTGATGCATGAATGACCAGTTCTTTTGTCTTGTCAATGTTGAGTTGGAGGTAGTTATCAGAGCACCACAGTGCAAAATCTGTGATGGACTGGTGGTAGGCTGTGATGGAACTGTTGCTGATGAGACATGTTTAACATCTCACTGGAGACATGCAACATACTGTACCAGTCTGCTTCAAGACCTCCATCATCTGACTACACTGACTAGACGGACTGACTACAGACCAGTAGCACTGACCTCTGTGCTGAATTCTTTTCAGCGCCTTGTTTTGTCCTACGTTAAAACCTTCAAAACCCCACTCCTGGACCCTTTGCAGTTTGCATATAGAGCCAACAGATCTGTGAACGATGCAATAAACATGACCCTTTACTTCATCCTCCAACACCTGGACTCGGCAGGAACTTACGCCAGTATCCTGTTGATTTCAGCTCCGCCTTCAATACTATCATCCCAGCTCTGCTGCAGGACAAGCTCTCCCAGCTGCATGTACCTGACTCCACTTGCAGGTGGATCACTAACTTCCTGTCTGACAGGAAGCAGTATGTGAAGTTGGGAAAACACGTCTCTGACTCCTGGACCATCAGCACCGGTTCTCCTCAAGGCTGCGTCCTTTCCCCTCTGCTCTTCTCTCTGTATACAAACAGTTGCACCTCCAGTTACCAGTCAGTCATTGTGATTGTGCCATTGTGCCAGTCAGTGATTGACAAATCAGCTTGGAGCTAAATGCTCTAAAGACAGTGGAGATGGGTAACGCTTTAGAATAACATGTGCTTATTAGGTATTAACAGTGCATAATAAGCAGTTAACAATTCATTACTAACAGTTAGTTAACTGTTGTTATCCTTTAATAACATTAACTAACTGTTAACATGCAGCTTGTAAGTGTTAATAAGCAGCCTTTTAAGCTACTTACAACCATATTTGTTAACAGTTGTAAGTGTTAACAAGCAGCTTGTTAATTCTTGTTAATGGTGTATAAGACAAAGAGGTGGATAACTAATACGCTTATAAGACCTTTCTTACCTATTTGTAGTACATTTTGCAGCCCCCCCAATCTAAAGCCAGGACCATGTAGCCTATAGTTCCACAAGCCCAACCTTCTATCTCTCTATATACTGTATCTCTCTATCTAGCTTGGTTTAGCTGTGAGAAATGCACCTTCAAAATTGTTGCAGTGAGCAGGACCCGAACCCCGGTCTCCAGCGCGGGAGCCATGGATTGTTAAGCTTAACTTTCTTAACTTTTCCCATCCATTCTCTATGGTAGTTCTTAACACTACGGATGCAATATGCTTTTGTCCACTACGCATTTTGGCACTGTTTCGCTGTTGAGCAGCTTTTTAAAAATATTGGCAGCCATCTTTGAATCATTTGTTGTGGTCGGCGTTACCCATGACAGATATCGGACTGACTTTTTACTGTCAGGTAAGTTTGGTCTAATTACGTGCTATCCAATAAATGAAACTCGGTATATTTTGGATACTTTGTCTGATATTCATGATTTTATGTGATAATATCTTGTTAGCGCCGTACTGACACTAATTCTCTGCCACCAATTGGCTAGGCTAGCACCGCTTGTTTACATTCAAGTAGCTAGGTTCGATCTCTCTGAAATGCGTTTAAAATGCGATCAAACTATTCAATTCAATTCAATTCAATTTAACAAACTCACTTATATTGCCAAAGCAGTTATACAATAAATCTTAACACATACATGTCAGTAGATTTTCATAAGAATAAAATAAATAGGTAAAAGTAAAATAAAATGCTGTGTATAATGCAGTATGTGTGTGTGTGTCTGTGTGTGTGTTTATTTGTCGATATAGGTCACTCATTGTCCCTCAGATTGTGGCATGTTGATGCATACTGGGCAGCAAGATATGCTTTATCTCCTTCTCCTAATAGTATCTTTAATTTTGATATGTCATTAAGTTCATTAAAATTAGGAATTTCTGAGTTAAATTTGTTGAAGAAAAGGTTTCTTGTTTGATCGAAGGATGTACATTGTAGGAGGAAGTGCATCTCTGATCAAACTATTGGTTTTACACGTTGAGACCTTGGAGAATGTACTGCTACTGTGTGGACTCGAAATGTAAAGTGCAAATATGCTTTAGATGCGTTAGAATATCAACCACGATTAGCATGCTAGCAGCTAAATGCATTGAAAACGAATGAGCTACCAATCGCCACTGTAAAGACCTGACGATCACTGGAAATACTTTAAAAACGTGATCAGACACCCTAGCTCACTTCTTAAGACCATAGAGATGGTCTTGGAATGGAGTTGGAATTTGAGGTGTACAGTAAATATGCTTTTGAAGTGTAAACATGTCAACCAGGAATTCCATGCTAAAAACAGTGATGAATGGACTATTTTTGTTTACTACTTTTATGAGGGCTGGTGGTCTCTGTAAATGTATTTAAGCCCTCATCAGATAATCTGGCTAGCATGTTTATACCCTCTAGATGTTTTTACTACATTGTGAAATCGAAATTCGAAGTCTAAGTATGCTTTAGATATGTAAACAGAACACCTGATTTTTTTATGTGTGTTAATGAGTACACCACTATCAAACTAATAGTGATAGGCTATTATTACAACTCCAGGGATCTGTGTGTGTCTTCAAAATGGATTCTGTATGGTGTGATTTAAATTGTTTGTCTTTTCCTCGTAGAAAGTTGCGTCTGTGTTCCCCTTTAGGTTTGAGCCCTCGTCCTCCCAACTGACCCTGCGGCTCTCCGCTGCAGCAGAACTGGCCCTTGAGTACCGCCAGAAGGGGACCACTACCTAGAAGATCAAGAGGGTGGACAGGGTGTGTATGGAGGCAAGGGACACAGTGGCACTGAAAGGAGGCGACCCCAGAGCGTGATGTGCGCAGGCTGATGGGTCGGGCGCCGATACAGCTGTGTGAGCTAAATCAAAGGATACTCTCCCAATGGTAGGTCAAATGTTTTAGCACAACGCTGTGGTCATATTCAGTTACCCGCTTTAAGGACTGTACATAAATGGTGACATTTAATTATTTGTACAGGTCCGTCAGAACACAGAGGGAGACAGAGAGGACTGTGGTGGCACCTTGACCAGGCACTGCAGACGGGCTCAGCAGGGTCGACCCAGAACCCAGCAGCATCGGCAACGTATCGTCCAGCAGCAGTGGACCCACAGCCCAGCAGCAGTGGCGGTGTATCGTCTGACAGCAGCGGCCGGTTCAGCAGTGGCGGTGTATCGTCTGATAGCAGCCGACCCAGGGCCCAGCAGCATTGGCAGTGTATCGTCCAACAGTAGCTGACCCAGGGCCCAGCAGCATCAGCAGTGACAGCAGCGCACCCAGGATCCAGCAGCAATGGCGCTGTATCAGCAGCGGACCCAGGGCCACCAGCAGTGTCAGTGTATCGCCCAGCAACAGCGGACCCAGGGCCAGCAGCAGTGTCTAACAGGCTTGAATTTCACTTGCATTTCAATTGAGGTAGCAAACAGGAAGCAGAATTGCAATTCGAATTGTGCACAACCCAGGAGTCTAAGTGTATCGTCCAGCAGCAGCCGACCCACACACACGCACACAGGCACACACACACACACACAGGCACACACACACACACACACACACACACACACTTTGCCTTCTTCAGCTGGTGTTCATTTAGTCATAGAATGCTGTTCTCCAATGTTCTGTAATTTTTTGTATCACTTAATATAATCCTTAATATAGTCTTACCATGTCATTGTTTTTTTTATATTATTGATTGAATGGACATTATTGTTTATTTTCGTTTTTTCCCTGATTTTCATTACTTATTTTATTAGGCTATTGATTGAATTGTCATTGTTGTTTAGTATTGTTATTCTCCTTATTATAGTTTGACCAACATTCTAATCTGTTCCCTGTTAAATTTTAAATATTATGTTGTTTATGTATGTGTGTGTCGCTTTGGACAAAGGCGTCTGCAAAATCCCATAACCATAACTTAAATCTTTAATTTACTTTTATTACTTTTTAGAGATGATTTTATCACACAAACACACACGCACACGCTGTCACGCACACCTTCACACGCACACACACACACACACACACAGGCTTAGACACACACATGCACACACACTGCCTCTCACGCACACACACACAGAATGCTGTTTTTTTTAATCAATGTTCATAACTGTTTACCATCTGTAATTTATAACTTGTTCACAAATAAAATGGAACCTTTCTTCTGAAATACTACACATTGCCTTTCTTTTTTCTTCTGGAAGACATTAATGATAATTAAACAAAAAAATAAGAGAATAACTGGAAAAGTACTCTCCTCTGCAATGTTGCATTATATTATTATTATTATTATTATTATTATTATTGCAGTATTTTACTGTGCTGAAGGAGCAGCATTTCTTCCATCAAAAACAAATTATATGAAATATTAAGTTATATTTTACATTTACAGTTGCAAATTTCTTTAAAGAATGATTATTTTCAATGCTTTCCACTCATTTTTTTCATACTTCATAATGTTCCTGACGGGATTTGAACCTGTGCCTTTCAAGTAAATAATTAAATAATAAAATAGATAATGATATGCACAGGGCAGAACAAATCTTCAATCTGATTGGCTGTTTCTCCGTTACACCTATACGCGACTGGCCCCCGCGGGTGCATCGCTACTTGTTGAGCTACACTATTGTTCCTAATTTGCTGATGAAAATTTTCATTTTGATTCTATATTCCGATGTTCTATATCATACTAGCTATGCTTTTTACAAATATGTTTCTGATGGAAAAGTGGTGTTTAATTTCCTTAATCTTTGTTCAGTGAACGCATAAAACAGTTTGTCAGTTTGTCAGCAGTCTAAAGATATGTCAGCTTTGTATATAGTTTGGTTACCTAGCAACCGAGGCTTAAAGACGATAAGTGGGTGCGTTCAAGGATACAAGGATACAAGGATACAAGGAAGTTTATTGTCACATGCATATAGTTACTGGAAGTAAGAAATGCAGTGAAATTATGTCTGGTGTCAGCCTATTTGTGCATTAATGGGGGGGGGGGGGGTAAAAAGTGCAGTAGAAGAGGGGTTTAGTAGATTAAGTGGCAAGGGCTGCATAAAAAAGGTGGGGGAGGATTGGGATTGGGTGGCACCCAAGGAGCACCCAAGAGCAACAGGGGCCAGGAAAAACTCCCTTACCAAGGAAGAAACCTTGGGCAGATCCACGGCTCAAGGGGCTAACCCAACTGCCAGGGGTCTTGGTGTGTGTGTTGGGGGGATGACAGGGGAGATGGGATAGTGTGCTGTGTATGTGGGGAGAGGGCAGTGTGCAATATGTGTGTTGGAGAAGCTTCCTCATGAGACAATGTGCTGTGTATTGGGGGGGGGGGGCAGTGTGCTGTAAGGATGTTGGGGATGTGTGTTGGATTTTTCAGTTTCATGTTTCAGTTTGCCTTGTACAGAGGCGAACATTCGTGGTCTGTTTCTGCATTAATCAAACGCCACTTTTCCATCAGAAACATATTTGTAAAAAGCATAGCTAGTGTGATATAGCACTTCGGAATATAGAATCAACATAAACAATTTCAGCTGTATAAGAAAAGTAGTGTAGCTCAATAAGTAGCGATGCACTCTCTGATGCAGGAGACCGGGGTTTGATTCCTGCTCACAGCAACAATTTTGAAGGTGTATTTCTCACAGCTAAACCAAGCTAGATGGAGAGATACAGTATATAGAGAGATAGAAGGTTGGGCTTGTTGGAACTACAGTATAGGCTACATGGTCCTCGCTTTAGATTGGGGGGCTGCAGAATGTACTACAAATAGGTAAGAAAGGTCTTATAAGCGTATTAGTTATCCACCTCTTTGTCTTATACACCATTAACAAGCATTAACAAGCTGCTTGTTAACACTTACAACTGTTAACAAATATGCTTGTAAGTAATTTAAAAGGCTGCTTATTAACACAAGCTGCATGTTAACAGTTAGTTAATGTTATTAAAGGATAACAACAGTTAACTAACTGTTAGTAATGAATTGTTAACTGCTTATTATGCACTTGTAATACCTAATAAGCACATGTTATTCTAAAGCGTTACCCTGTGAAGTCCTTCGCTTTCTGGGCATCATAATCACCCAGGACCTCAAGTGGGAGCAGAACACCAGCACCCTCACCAAAAAGACACAGCAGAGGATGTACTTCCTGCGACAGCTGAAGAAATACAACCTGCCAAAGCCAGTGATGGTGCTCTTCTACACCTCCATCATTGAGTCCATCCCCACCTCCTCCATCACCATCTGGTACACTGCGGCCTCTGCCCAGGACAAGTGCAGACTGCAACGTATCATTCGCTCTGCTGAGAGGGTGATTGGCTGCTGTCTGCCATCCCTCCACGATCTGCATGCCTCCAGGGCTCTGGGGCGGGCAGGTAGGATTGTGGCTGACCCCTCCCACCCTGGACACAATCTCTATGAGCCACTCCCCTCTGACAGGAGGCTGCGGTCCATCAGAACCAAAACCTCACGGCACAAACTTAGTTTCTTCCCGACCGCAGTTGTCCTCACCAACAAAGCCCGGGTCCCCCACTATCACTGTTACTGACTCTTAATCTCTTACCTTGACCCCCACTGACACCATACAGTCATGCTGTACTACTAAGAGATATGTGATTACACATCTCTTATACTTTGTTGTCACTTATGAGACCAAAGCACATGTGAAAACATACTTGGTAATAAACCTGCTTCTGCTTCTGATTCTGATTCTGAGGTGGTGAAGCTTCAACCTGTTTTTATAATAATTCAAAGCTACAGCATGTAAGACTATAGCTGATCGATGGCTAATCACCTACTTGAATGCCCTCATACAGACTTACACTACCTCCAGACCGCTGCGCTCCTCTGACGAACGACGTCTAGCTCTACCACCGGTGCGCTCAAACCAATCCAAACTTTTCTCATCTGTTGTTCCTCGTTGGTGGAACACACTGCCAGTTCCTACAAGGGCAGGGACATCCTTTTCCACTTTCAAAAAACTCCTGAAGACCCAGCTCTTTAGAGAACATCTACTCTCATAGCAACACTTACAACAAGTCTTACTGATCCTAGCACTCACCAGCCGTTTTAAACTGACAAGTAAATGTTAAAAACAGCACTCACCGACGCACTTATTCTTACTGTACTCTAATGTTTCTTTTTAAACTGTCCTAAAATTGTGAGAATTGTTCTAAAACTTACTGTTTACCATGTTGTTAGTCGCTTTGGTTAAAAAGCGTCAGCCAAATGTAATGTAATGTAATGTAATGTAATCAAGCTAGCGCTAGACATGTTCCAGTCCTGCCATCCTTTCCTGGCCCTGCACCTGTGCCTTTATATCTGACTGGCATTATACACAAGTCTGAGGGTCACTGGGAAACTTAAGAATGCCACTGGAGCACCTTCCAGGTGGTGTGTAGGTGCAAGGCCTACAGGTGCATACAGGAATCAACCGTGACATTCAGCAAGGTGTGATTTTGTGCGTCTGTCGTTAAAAACAATACTGAGACAGTAAGAGACTGTACAAACTGCCTTTACACTTTTAGTGGTCACATACTGTACTGTATGAATGAACATGACTTTCTGTATTTCCACTTGCACAAACAAAAAATATTTTATTTTTCATAATTTGAGAAATTTAATTTTTATATCTAAATTGTCTCTCAATATTTGTGGTGGATTATATATAACTTTGCTAGTCAAACACTCATTAATTGGTGTAATTTAGTCTGTTGATCAACTTATGAAAATAAGATCCAAAATATCTTTGCTATTTTGCGGTGTTTGTGGCTTTTTTGTTTTTTACAAGCTCATGCTCACTGACAGTGCCTAAGTGGTATGATGCGGGAAACTGGCGGCGCAGTAAAGCACCTCATGGTATGGTAACACAATAAGAATGATCAATCTCCACGCCTGCCTGTCCCGTAGCCGAGACCACGGCCCCCACCAGATCCTCCTCTCTTTTATTTCTTCATTACTCTTACTCACTCACTCGCTGTTTTATTCATAACTCTTGGAGCGGGGAGCTTTATGAGGGGGACGCGGAAGCCAAACAGCCAGTAGGAGAATAGCTCGCAGCTGGGATTGAATAGTAAATAAAGGCAGGGCAGCAACACCCACCCACCCCCGCTCCCACCCCCAGCCCCCCCTGATTTGACTTTCTCATTGTTTTTGTTTTGCTCCTTTTGGGAAGGTGAGTTTAATATATAGTGCGCGACAGGATTAAGAACAATAGTCTCAGAAAATGGCAGCAGACTTTTTAAAGTTACTTTCTCATGGTGTGTGTGTGTGTGTGTGTGTGTGTGTGTGTGAGAGAGAGGGTAATGTAATGTACCTCACGTGTCACCACCATGTTAATCCCCCACCCCGCACGCTCACCGTCACAGACAGAAGACCCCGCTGTTGGACGGCGCCCTCCACTTGACTAATGCACACCACCTGCACTTGTTCCCTTTGTCATTGAAGTCTGCAAACAAGACGCGTAATTACCACAATTAGCATTTTGGGAGGCAGAGAGCGAGCGAGAGTGAGCGAGAGAGAGAGGGAGACACTGGTGCGGTGGCGCGCGATTGTAACAGCCCCCTTCCCACTGTAGATTAATGAGAGCGCTCCAACATCTGCAGCCTTCCGACTCCTTAACAAATAGCGCGTCGAGCGTCCGCCCTCTGCTCTCCCGCCTGTCCTGAATGGGAAATGGTGCCGTCGCTGCCCGATGGCGCATCCTGATGAGAGCGAACGCAAGCACACACACAGACACACACACACACACACACACACACACACACACACACACCATCAACCCTGTCTGACAGGGAGGCCACCACTACAGAGGAGACTGCAGAGACACACACCTACAGAGGTCGAGGCAGTAGTAGCGTAGTGGCTAAGGAGCTGGGCTAGCATGTCGTAACTAGAAAAGTTGTGGGTTCCGTTTTCAACTACCACCGTTGTGCCCTTAAAGGACAAGTTCGGTATTTTACACTTAAAGCCCTGTTTTCAGATAGTTTATGATTAAATAGAACGTTTAAAGGAGAATTCCGGTGTGATATTGACCTAAAGTGTATCGAAACATGATACCGAGTGTGAACGTATGTCTCATAGCCCATCTCGGCTTGTCCCCTGCACTCCAAAATCTGGCGCTAGTTAGCCGATGCTACCAACATCTTTTTCAATAGTGGTGCTTCGGCATCGGGCTAGCCATGCAAATAAATCACTGTTTTACACCCATTTACGAGGCTCAATGTATCTCCACACTTCATTGGTAGACTTCCGAGGGCCCTGACATTTAAAACGAGACATTGAGAACTTTGAAAAAGCACTGGTAGTTTACTTACAAGACGATTTATACAGACAGTATCTTCACGAAGTTTAGCGTTTGCAGCCATCTTGAATTTAGTCACGATAAGTCGAGCAACGAGTAAGAATGAACAGCTATGATAAGGGATCAGATTCCAAAAATAATTCAGTGGAAATGCATGGATTCCAGTTGCTGCTACTGGAAGAAACTGGAATCCATGCATTTCCACTGAATTATTTTTGGAATCTGATCCCTTATCATACCTGTTCATTCTTACTCGTTGCTCGACTTATCGTGACTAAATTCAAGATGGCTGCAAACGTTAAACTTCGTGAAGATACTGTCTGTATAAATCGTCTTGTAAGTAAACTACCAGTGCTTTTTCAAAGTTCTCAATGTCTCGTTTTAAATGTCAGGGCCCTAGGAAGTCTACCAATGAAGTGTGGAGATACATTGAGCCTCGTAAATGGGTGTAAAACAGTGATTTATTTGCATGGCTAGCCCGATGCCGAAGCACCACTACTGAAAAAGTTGTTGGTAGCATCGGCTAACTAGCGCCAGATTTTGGAGTGCAGGGGACAAGTCGAGATGGGCTATGAGACATACGTTCACACTCGGTATCATGTTTCAATACACTTTAGGTCAATATCACACCGGAATTCTCCTTTAAGATTGAAATTTGGACACAAGCTGCTGTCCTGAGAATTTTCGGTTTCTGTGGTAGCGCCCCCCCCCAGAACGCTGTATAGGTGCACTGGAACAATCCTTCCTAAAACGCATTAAACTTTTGTTTACAAAGATGTGAAACTCACCGAGTGGTCAGGGGTGTTCGCTGATATGCTCACACAAAAATCGCTGCAAAAGATGCTTTCCAACAGGTGTTTACCATGCATTGTAAAACTGTGGAGCTATTTTTCCAAACGCTTCACACCCGTACATTCTTCCGTTGAGAGCTTGAATAATAGACACTCCAGCCCAGTTGGTGGCGATAATGCACCTTACACCGTCTTGCCAATTACAAGCAAACCACTGGCATTTCATTGAATACACAGAAGAAGCAAAAGATCGCTGTCTTGAAGTATTTTGCAACAGACAGCTAAAAATGAGGCGATTTTGTGCAGTTCCGAATTGCAGGAAAATTCGTAGCAAAAAAAGTTGTCACAGACTTCCTTTCAACGATCCAGAAAGGCTAAAGTTGTGGCTGGAATTTCTGGGGTTGGATGTGAGCACACCTGTTGAGAATCTGCAGAAAGCTGATCACCGTGTCTCTGCGGTCTGCATTTTACTGAACTTCGCTGGAGGTCAAAAGAAATCGCCCAAAAAGCTCTTTCGCCTGAGAAATACAGCGGTTCCCACATTACCTCCTGGGACGACAGAGTTGGAAGAATTTGGGGTAAGAACTTATTTGTTATGTCCATAACCTGTCATGTTCACATCATACGCCTAACACTAACCCTAGCCTACATGAATAATTTGGCTACATGATTTTGTACGTTTACTATTTTTTTGGCTGTGGAACTTTCATGATGAAAACGTAATGATTCACATAGGGTATCATTTACATTGTGCAAGTTCCAAGACATTTTAGCATTAGCCATGGTTGGAGTGACAATAATTTGGATAGCGTAGTAGCCTACAATACCGCGACTGCATAAGACTACAGAAAGAATACAAACAACCCCATATCCGTTTCCGGCAGCGGAGTAATACCGTACCTCACTGCACATCCAATACAAGTCAATGGAGTTGGACAAAAACTACGATAAAACTTGTTGGAAAGAATCTTCTGCAGCGATTTTTGTGTGAGCATATCTGTGTCAGCTGACCACTCGGTGAGTTTCACGTCTTTGTAAACGAAAGTTTAATGCGTTTTAGGAAGGATTGTTCCAGTGCACCTATGCAGCGTTCTGGAGGAGGGGGGGCGCTACCACAGAAACTGAAAATTCTCAGGACAGCAGCATGTGTCCAAATTTCAATCTTAAACGTTCTATTTAATCATAAACTATCTGAAAACAGGGCTTTAAGTGTAAAATACCGAACTTGTCCTTTAAGGCACTCAACCCCAAGTTGCTCTGGAGAGACTGTGTAAGTTGCTTTGGATGAAAGTGTCAGCCAAATGTAACTGTAAGTAACATGTAATGCTGGTCCCACTAAGTATGGTCCCACTCTCCAGTGGCATGAAGAATGCAGAGGTGACTCGGGTCTGTGAATCACACACACACACACAAGATGAAGTAATCACAGGTAAGTTACGAATTAAGGTAAGCAAATGTGTTTAATGACAATTGATTTGATCACAATGGATTTTCCAAGAGTTTTTTGTATTGAAATACCCCAAACCTGCACAAAAAATAGGTAATGTTACCTATTGAGGCTTGTGTACCTAGTGTTTCATGGGGGGTATGTGTCTTTGGCATCTCTATTGAGGGCTTTTGTCTGAATGTCAGATAAGAAACATAGTAAGCTACCATACTGCACTACCATAAGTGCCACTCACCTGTGTTTCCGAATGCTACCATGGGCCATTGGCATCTACCTGTACACTGCAGGTACGTTTAAAGGTTACCCATGTGGAAGTCTGACACTAGCCTCTCTGAAGGGGACTCTTAACAGCATGTGTCTGAGTCAGGATACGGTAAGGGGCCCAAATGGTGACACAGCATGTTTATCAAACACTAAAACAGAGGCATTTCCATATGGTAGTGTCATCCATGTGTCCAAATCAAGTCACAGTGACTTTGTATCCTCATAGGGGACTTTCACCTGCATGTCGAAAATAGGGACAAACAGCGTGCATGTTACCCTTGGGGCAGCTGCACTCGTTTGTCAAAAGTTTGGACAGGACGCTGGTGTCCACACTGGGGCCCTGTCCTCGTGTGTCAGAATGGAAACGTGGGGGGGTTGCCATCACTGTGAGGGATTTTCACCCACATGTCAAAACAGTGTCATGATAGGCTGGTATCCCTATAGGGGTCGTTTACCTGCGTGTCAAAACAGTGTCATGATAGGCTGGCATCTCTATAGGGGTCGTTTACCTGTGTGTCAAAACAGTGCTGTGATGTGTGGCCATCTTTAAAAGGGATGTTGTCTCCTAGAGGCCCCAGGGGCAGGGGTCATGGGGTGTATTCTGACACATTTGTTCCATTGTGTGTGTGTGTGTGTGTGTGTGTGTGTGTGTGTCTTTGTGTGTGTGTGTGTGTGTGTGTGTGCGTGCGTGTGCGTGGGTTTGTGTACTTTTGTCTCCTTCACACCAATCACCTGCCTCTCTCCCTCCCTTCATCTGCCACTAAACTAGACGAGTGTCGTCTCTTCCCCTCTCTCTCTCTCTCTCTCTCTCTCTCTCTCTCCCTCCTGCTGTCTCTCGCTCCTGCATTTGGTGGTAGCAGACAACCTTGATCCATGGACGCCCCTATTATCGCTGTCTGTTTCCCCAATTAGAATGTGAATCAGGCACCGTGCTTTCGTCTATCAGCCCACGTCACTCTGCCTTTCTTTTCTCTCTCTCTCTCTTTCTCTCTCTCACTCTTTTTTTACAACCATCATTTGCTTCCTAATAAAGCTTCGCTCCCGCCTCTAGACTTGAAAGCCCACTTCCTCATGCTTAAAAGCGGCCGTCGCCAAACAAGAGACTAATTGGTAAAAAGCACTCTTTCTCTTTCTTTCTCTTAGCCTACACTCTCAATCTCTATCACTCCACCACCGCTAATTTCCATTTATATTTTTACCCAGCCAGATAGCAAGGACTCCATTGGAATATTATTACTTGACTTTAAACATCTTGAGAATCGCAAATGTGATTTTTAAGGTGTCTATATACCCCACCGGCAGATTTATCAGCTTAGCTTTTAGATTTCGGTTGGTAATTCTTTTTATAGTACGTCTGACTGACAAGCAGCAATATTTTACATGAGCCTTTTCGCCTTGCAAAAAGCTGATGAGTTTGGATCCTCAGCCCTAAATCTAAGAGTTGGCTAGACGAAAGTGAAGAGCGAGACACTCCCTTTAGGCCAGGGCGTGTCTGCGGCTGTTGCTGTGTATGCACGCTGTCCAATGCAGTCGGCCGGCCTTCATCGTCTCGTCAACAAGCCCAGCGCGTGCGGCCCGTGCGAGGCTAAGTCCATCTCATCTCCATAATTGCGTGGCCACTGACAGCCTGTCTGGCTCCTGTTGCCGAGGAGGAGGAGAGACGACTAAATGGACGCTGGATTGGATGCTTGCTGTTGCGGTAGTGCCACGGTGATGAGCACTGATTCGCCACCGCTGTGTGTGTGTATTTGTGTTTGTGTGTATGTGTGTTGTGGTGCGGGATCACGTCTCTGCTCTGGCCTCATGCATAATGGATCCAGAGGCCGAGGCGTTGAGCAGTCGTGGCCCCAACGCTGCCTTGATGCACATGAAGAGAGAGAGAGAAGCTTATTTATTGTGTCAGATCCTACAGTACTGTATGTCTCTCTCTTTCTTTCTCTCTCTCTCTATCTCTCTCTCTCTCTTTACATTTCTCACCTCCCTTCCACTTTCCCTCTCTCTTTCCTCGTTACCTTACGTTATTATCCGTCACCTACCCTTGCCTCTCTTCACCTTTCCTCTCTCGTTCCCTTTCTCAGAAGTGCAGATGAATTGGCCACTTAGTGTCAAAATGCAAAGGATGGATGACCACGATGGCCATTATGATACACGCATACAACGCATTTGGTGCAGTTGTTGTTTGGACAGCTCAATGACCTTATATGATTGCAAGTTTTTCAGGATGTTTTAAGATGAAGCATTGGCCACAGCCTAAAGTGAACAAGTAAACAAGTAAACACACAGTAAGCAAAATCAGCATATAAGCAGAAATGTATTTATGTGCCTTTATCTGAAGTAAGGCAGGAAACGAAGGCTCACATTTCACCAGTGATACTGTTCCACTGAAAATGAACCCATGACTTTGGCAAACAGACCGATCTACCAGTTGATTTACATAAGGTCAGAATTTGCATCTATATGCAAAAGTTAAACTTTGCAAACGAGAAACCTTTTCTCTGCTACTTTGGTGGAGAAAGTCCTGGGAAGCACACAACAAATCCACCACCTCTCTCTCTCACTCTCTCTCTCTCTCTCACACACATACACACACACATACACACACACACACACACACACAGAGCCTGACACATTCATTCTTTCATTTCTTACTGAAAATGCTCCCATCCAGCCTTGGCCCATGATTGGGCCGCAGTCTATCAGAGATGGACTTAATGAAATGCCACTACCCACAATCCCTCTGTCTCAGCGGGCGGGTGGTTGGGCGGGCGGACGAGGGAAGCGTGGTGCTGCAGCCCCAGGGCCATTACGCAGCTGGCTGCATGAGAAAGCCACATCTACATAAGTTATTTCATTATCTCCCCAGGCTGGGAGCGCTCTCTCTATCTCTCTCTCTCTCTCTCTCTCTCTCTCTCTCTTTATTTCTCTCTCTCTCCCCTATCTCTTTCACTCTATCTCTCCCCTCCCTCTCCTCTTTTTTTACTCCTTTACTCATTTCTCTCTCTCGCTCCTTCTCTTTCTCACTCACACTATCTCTCTCTCTTTCTCACTACTTTCTCTCATCTCTCTCTCTCTCTCTCTTTCTCATTCTATCGTTCCCAGTGCCAGCATCCTAAGGGAGGTCATCGGCAGTAGATAGAATTATCTGCAGAATAAGGGGAAGCATTCTCTAATGGCATCGTTCGTCCAAATATTTAATATTATCACCTTGACTTTCTATGAGATTCGTCCATGCGCACGCGCGCGCGCGCGCACACACACACACACACACACACACACACACATACATTCGCCCTTCATCTGTGGTCTGAAGCAGGACCAGTTTGTTATGTAGTCATGTTATTATCCTCAAAGGGGGAAATACTATGTGTGTGTGTGTGTGTGTGTGTATGTGTGTGTAAGGGTAAATGATCAGGTGGAACTTCTGGATTTCTATCTGTCTGCCATGAATAATATTTGCTTCGAGTTAATGGTACACAGGGCGGTAACAAAAGGCATGCATGCACAGGCACACGCATGCACACGTGCACACACACAAACACACACACGCACACACTGACATAGACCCACATACATGCTCACCCTGTTGCAATAACAGCTCGATATGGGAAAGGATGTATGTGTCTCTAGGTGGTTGCAGACGGGATTTCCAAAGACACACAAACAGACACACTCATACTCATACACACACACACACACACACACACCATGTACATCCCTCAAAACTTTTAGCTTCTGTCACATACCCACCAGAGAATACATCCACAGATGATTTTAGTGATAAATTTTGTGATTTTCATCTGAGCGTTCCCCCCCTTTTCTTTTTTCTTTTTTCCTTTTTTTCTAAATGTCATCAGCTGTTGTAAGGCTCCACACTCCCTGACAGGTACATGTGTCAGTCCATCTAGCGCAGGAGAGCTAAGATCCATCTCCGCCGCCTTTCAGTCAATACTGCTTACTGCGCTAGCTTTCTGCAAAGAACTTCAGGCTACAGTGGCAGTTATTACATGAACCATGGCAAAAACACCTACAAATCTCACATCCATCAATCAAGATGTCCGCAGCCATGATGCAAGGAGAAATTACACAGCTCTGTTGACATAATTACACACCCATCGAAGAAACCAAAGGGCAAACCAAAGGATAAATGAAATTCATCAAAAATGTATGTTTCTATGGATGTATTGTGAATGAGTCTAGCATTGGCAAGCTTTGTGAACTGCTTAATGTGGAATGTGTGTATATAGAGTAGTTTGATCAAAGCAGCTTGCATGTGTTCCTTTTTGATCACACACTCCTGAATGTTAGCCCTGAACATCTGCATGTGTATCTACCTCAACTCTCTCTCTCTCTCTCTCTCTCTCTCTCTCTCTCTCTCTCTCTCTGATTTGTGGCGTGTGGCTTTGATTTGGGTGGGGTGAATCCGGTTAAGGCTTCACAGCGCGCGGCTGGATTAAGGCCCCGGCGCGGCACGATAACGCCAGCGATCAGAGTGGCCCTCCTCCTGTCCCCTGGGAGCCTGCTGAGAGAAACACGGGACACAATGCAGTCGTCAGTGCACCGGCCAGCAGCAGCCATTTTATCTGTTCACTCACAGGTGGAGCTTCTCACTGTCTCTGGGTTTCTGTGTGTGCATGTGTGTGTTGGGGGGGGGGGGGGGGGATATGTATTTATCTGTGTCTGTGTGTGAGTTTGTGTGCCAGTGAGTGTGCCTGAGTGTGTATCTTATTTGTGTGTGTGTGTGTGTGTGTGTGTGTGGTGCATCCTGTGTTTTTTTCCCCTCAGATTGGCAGTCCAGAGCTTTTATCAGGAGGAAAATTATCCACCCCTCACTGGCCCTACTCTTCCCTTCAGCTACGAGCCAGGAGACACAAGCCACACTGATTTCTGATGTGGTGTGTTTCCCTCTCTCTTTTTTCTCTGTCTTTCTCTTGCTCTCTCTCTCTCTCGCTCTCTCTTTCTCTCACACACACACCACACACACACACGCATACATAATGTGTACTCTTCTTCCCTCCACTCTTGTTCAGCTCCTGATTTCTTGCCGGTTGGCACAAAATCTCTGAGACCCACGAGAGTACTCTGACAGACATGTGAGCAGTGGAGAGCCCAGTCCAGTCGTCCAGCCAGTGCTCCTATGGCAGCACGGTTCATTAAGCCCCATTTGGCCACACTTTAAAAGACAGAGCATGTTAACAAGTCAGAAGTAAAAATCTGTTTACTCGCTATAATCAAATCTTTTCTTTTTTTGAGAAGCCACTGATTAGGTCAAATGGTCACCAGGCAACATTTCACTGAGCTGTTTTTAAATCTACTCACATCTTGGGTCTACTGTGGCTATGAGATAATGTGTGATGACCATTTTGGCTCCTTTGCTTGATCTGACCATATGCGATCCTTTAAAGCATTCTAAACCACAACAAAAAATGTTGACACTTCCAACCATTAGAGAATCCCTTTGGTGATTTGACGATGGACTCTTCTTAAAGCAACCACAGCTCTAGGAGGTTTCAGAGCCAGAGTTTTTTTTTTTTTTTATCTTGAAGCAGAATAAGATGATCAATGTGGCTTGAGTCATTCAATCCCAATGTTCAGAACATCATGAGATGTGTGTTCTGCAGACTGCACACATTTCAAAAAAGTTGTATACCGGTATGTCCTTTCAGCTGAACCATGCTGAATTGTAACAAGCAGAAGAGACATGGCTTTACTCCTAGATGCACTGTTCACTTGTCCTCCTGGAACTTACCCGGAGAGAAAGCCTGGCAACCTGTGCCATGAACTGAACATGAACATAAACACTGTTGCTCACCGATTTTGTTTTTCTTGCTCAGATCACATTCAACTACATGTATAGAAGCACCAAAGGAGGTACACTCCTAAACACTTCCAAGGTTCTACATCCAAATCTTGCCTTGTAGGTGTCTTTACTGGTAAAGAGTCCAGTTGATTCCTTTGGTTATTTACAGAAGAATATTCTTGGAGAGAGAGAGCCTATTGTCAAAGTGTGTTGATTCTAACCATTGATACAGCAATAACACAACTTTCTGGTGAGTACAATTACAGTAAACAGCCCTTTTTCCCAAACACCCACACCAACCCGGCGATGCGGCCATTGTTCAAACGTCTTCGTGGAATTAAATGTGTTGATCTTAGCCTCCTACACGTTCGACAGAGCGGGCTGATACCCAATCATAAAAATAACTGCTCGGTTGCACACACAGTCAGTCTGCACTGAGCAGGCAACCTGATTCATACAAGCCTCCATACAACCAATCAGAGAGCAAAATTATGGCCATGCATCCTGTGTGTGTGTGTGTGTGTGAGTGTGTTTGAGAGAGAGAGTGGAGGGAGGGGAGAGAGAGAGAGCCATTAGGTGTATG
This sequence comes from Alosa sapidissima, assembly GCF_018492685.1. Taxonomy (NCBI): domain Eukaryota; kingdom Metazoa; phylum Chordata; class Actinopteri; order Clupeiformes; family Clupeidae; genus Alosa; species Alosa sapidissima. The sequence goes on from NC_055969.1 coordinate 8,075,917, forward strand.
TGTGTGTGTGTGTGTGTTTGAGAGAGAGAGAGTGAGAGAGAGAGAGAGGAGGAAAGAGAGAGAGGGCGATTAGGTGATTTCTGAGGCGACAGAGCCCCTCAGCAGGCAGAAAGGGAATAGCAGGTTGGGAAATGCAAAAAATAATAAAGACAAGTAGAGAAAAGGAAAGGAAACAAGAAGGAAAAGGAAACAAGAGGAGTGTTTTGATGACTTACATTTGTCTTATTTCTGCTATGATTGAAAATATGTTGACATTGTATAAAATCATATCTACTTTCCCATTGATTGTGTGGGGTAAAAGTTAGAAATCAAATCACATGCAGAAATGAAATCAGTGAATTCCACATGTTGTTTTAAATGAATCCTTACAATGAAACGTAAAAAAGTCAAAGTCAAAGTCAGCTTTATTGTCAATTTCTTCACATGTTCCAGACATACAAAGAGATCGAAATTACGTTTCTCTCTATCCCACGGTGAAGACAAGACATATTTTACCAATTTAAGTCCACAGACAAACATAACATTCAAGTAAACAAAAAAGTAAGTAAATAAGAGGGCACATATAATAATGAAAAAAATAAGAGCAGCAAAATTTGGTTTAAATTGTGCATAGACAGTCAATAAAATACTAGTGCAAAGTCAGGCCAATAAAAGGCTTGGGTAGTTCTGTTTGACCTAAGTAAGAAAGAAAGTGACATAGTGGTGCAAGTTATGTAAGAGCAGCAGAAGTGGTGTGTTTTCAGGACAACAACAACAAGTTGTAAAGTGTACAAGTGTGCAAGTGGAGTAGTGCACGCGGCCATTGTGGGTCCAATGTCCAGGATGTTATGTAGCTGAGGGTGGAGGAGGGAGAGAGTTCAGCATCCTTACAGCTTGGTGTATGAAGCTGTTGGTGAGTCTGGTAGTGCGGGAGCGCAGGCTTCTGTACCTCTTCCCAGAGGGCAGTAGATCGAACAGATTGTGAGCGGGGTGACTTGCATCACTCACAATTTTGGTCGCCTTGCGGGTGAGGTGGGTGGTGTAAATGTCCTTCAGGGAGGGGAGTTGCATGAGTTGTAACCCATTGCTATTACTGTAAATGACTGAAACACACATACGATATCATGTCCTCTGCACTCTCTTTAGATTGGAAGTTGTACATGTGCAAAATGAATGATGGTAATGTTTTATATAACATATTTGGAGCCAAAACCCTATTTATTGGAATCTCTTTCACCGTGCCAACTGAGATTAACGTGCATCTGAAGAGCATCTAGATTTGGTGTCCCTGTAGTATCATCCTCTCCTCATTCATGGTCCAGTCATGTCTGTTTTCTATCCACCTCAATCCCTCACTCACAAACTGTAAATCTGGCAACAGGGTCCTTTGTGTCAATATATTGTATAGTGGGGGGTTGATTAGAGGCAGGAGGTTAGTGTTCTGCCAATGATAAATGGACACCCATGGGACATATGTCTTGCACCGCTCAATAGTGGGAAAGAATGAGGCATATTTTACCACAGCTGTTAAGGAGGGGAGTTCAAATTGTCTGTAGTAGTGTCAGTAGTGTATATGTGTGTGTGTGTGTGTGTGTGTGTGTGTGCTTATAATGACAAACAATACGTTTGTCCATGAGACAGACTGTAAATGGTAGATGGTAGCTCTACCCAAACTTCTGCTTGTGGCTGTAAACAACCTCGTTGTCACTGTGCCAGGCCAGCAGATCCGGGAGCATGACGAGACAAGCAGACTGAGGCCTGAACAAGCAGAGCGACAAGCCACCCTCTCTCTCTCTCTCTCTCTCTCTTTCTCCCATCCCTATCCCCAGCCTCAGCCTCAGCCCTCTCCCTATACAGACCAGCACTAATAATCAATAGGAATCCTCAGATCAGAGGCTGTCTGTCTCAATTGCCCATCTGGCCAGCATGTTAGACACGAAGAGTGACACAGAAAGTGACAAATGGGACACAGACACACACACACACACACACTCATAGACACACAGCAGTCATTCTTCTCCTTCTGCTCCCCTCCGCCCCAGTTCTTCTCTGACAGTCGGGTACACACACGTGTGTGTGTATGTGTGTGTTAGTTGTGTGAAATATTCCGGGAGAGCCGGTGAGACGAGGAGATCTTAAATAATTGATCAGATGGAGCAGGCCGGCTGGCATCCACATTCCCCCTCACTGCCACCCAGGACTCTCTAATGAGGCTGACACACGACCTGCCTGCGCATATCCCCCTCCCGCTCCCCTCGCCACTGTTTGCATGCATGTCTGAGTGTGTGTGTGTGTGTGGCCGGTGTGTCAGGATGGGAGAGTATGAAGGAGAAAGGAGAGAGAGAGAGAGATGTGGGTAGGATACAGAGAGGGTTTTTTTTGGGCAGGCTCTAGCATGTGATTTAGGACAAGGATGGTCTGCATTATCCGCAATTCCTCGAAAAGTTCTTGTGAAGCGGATTATCAGTGATAGTTTTGAGAACTTGTGTTTTTGATTATCAGTGATAGTTTTGAGTACTTGTGTGTTTGATTATCAGTGATAGTTTTGAGTACTTGTGTGTTTGAGTACTTGTGTGTTTGAGTACTTGTGTGTTTGCGTGACTTTTTGGATGTGCCACACAGAGAGAAAGAGGGGAAATATATGTGTTTGTGTGTGAGGCATTCATGAGAGGGCACGTGTTGATGTGTTTGCCCACTATGTGTGTGTGTGTGTGTGTGTGTGTGTGTGTGATTTGATGATGGTTTAAATGAGTAGCGCGTGAGAAATGGAGAGATGCCGCTCGCCTGCGAGTGTGAATGATGAATGAGTTTCCCCAAGATGCGACACACACCCTATTTATCACACATGCACCAAGCACGGCGTCCAAACTTCAAGCGAGCTAGAGCAATGCAACAAGAACTAGAGCAAGACTCCAGTGTCTTGGCTGTGTCCTTTGTACCTGTAAAGATATTTGTGCACCAAAGGACATGATGATCTATGGGTAGTTAGAAATCTGTCAGTCACACTTACATTAAGATTCTTCCTGGCCAGAGTTGTGTTGTTGCCTTGTTACTGTTGAAGGTTTTTACAGCATGTGTTTCAATGAATAAGTACAGTAATAATGAAAATATGTTCAGGAGTTAGGAAATCACTTGTAATCAAGAAGGGCATCCATGGAGGGCATTGCACACAATGCAAAACAGACGTGAACAGTCGCAGCAAGATGGCAGATTGCATTGATAAACTTCCTCTGCAAACAGTAGAATGGCACTGCCAACCGTGGTTCACACAGGGAAAGATATCTTCTGGTTCCTGAGAAACTAGTCTTCGGGTTCCAATCCGATCCAGTTTATGTTTAGTTGAAATACTCGGTTTAAAACGGTTTCAATTTTGAAGCGCAAACCAGAGCAGACCCTGGTCCCTGGTAGAAAAGAGCTATCAGTGTGCGATGAATTTAGGAATGTAACCGAGGCTTGCTGTTGTACTGTAGGCCTCACCACATGTACAGTATTTATTTCATAGACATAATATCATCAGTTTATCAATTTTAAACTGGTTTATACAATACATAATTAAGCACGCCATGGCTTTTATTATGCAGAAGCGACACCATTACATAGCAGACAGAAGCACAGTGTGTTTCCTGGCCAAGGTAAACCACGGCTCAACCTGAGCTCCCCTCCCAGCAGGGCCTGTACAGTATGCGGCCGGTGACCCTCCTCGCATGGACATCCATCACGCACCGCAGCGGCTTGTTAAGAAAATGTATACGGGGGCTCCGCAGAAGGCTCCGGGACCGTTCGTTACGCCGGCTCCATTTAGAGGCCGGAATGGATCGCTCCTCGGCAGACGCCATTAGCGCCTCGCGGAGGGCTCGTCTCGTCGGAGGCCGCACTGGCGCCGTTAGTATATCCATACGGTAGCGCTCACGACCCCAGACCCACACACACACACACACCCCTCCTCCCGCCTGGAGCAGATAACTCACGTTTACTGTCCGGCTGGCTACCATTACTAAGAGAGGTGAGCGAGAGGGAGAGAGGAAGAGAGAGAGAGAGAGAGAGATAGAGAGAAGGGGAAAGGGAAGAGAGAGAGAGAGAGGAATGAGCGCGGGGGAGCGGAGGATGGATGATGGATCAATAAAAGAAATGATCATACATCTTGTGCAGGAGATGAGTGCGGAATGGCGTTCCATTAGGGATCAATCAGAAGGAGTGGGGTGGGGGGAGGGTGTGAGGTGGGTCTTCCCGAGGAAACGGCCGGCTGGGGTCCATCGCTCATGGGGTCCACAAGGCAAGAGCTGCAGGTGTTGGCTGGGCAGCACCTTAAGAGAGAGAGGCCATAGTGGGGAAGCCATGACATGTGAGCTCCACACATGCAACACAGTGCCTTAAGATCATCATTCTGTTTGTTGTCAGCTTCCTGGTTTGTGCTTATGGACTACCCTACAAGCTCTACTAACACACTCCAGACCAAACGTTGATGTCCAGTATTCAGAGGACTCAGTCGGAAGTGTTGGGCAGGAAAAAGAGACGGAAAACAGAGGGGACAGACTCTACTCTGTAGAGAAAGACAATTATTAAAACTGGGAAAAGTTGGCACTAGTCTGCACCTAGAGTGTTGGAATAAAAAATAAAAGAAAGAAAGTTGTTTTCCAGTTGAGTTCACTTGACGTTAGCCAATGGGAAGTCATTCTTGGATGACTTAAATGACCAGATTAGTCTGACTGGGTGCCCAAGCGTCCCTCTGCTCACCAACCCTCTGCCCCCACTGCACCAAGATGAATACCTGAACACTTTCACACTGTGGTGAGAGCCTGCGTCAGGAAGCCCCATGCCCTCCGATTGGCAGCGTTCGTCACTGAGGCCATCTTGCTCTCCAGTGTGCGACACTGCTCGGCTTCCTCGGCCTCTTCGTCTGGACATGTTCGGACTTAGTGATGATGTCATGTGCACGACACCCCGGCAGGACACTCAGTGGGTCAATGCCTTGGTCTCCCAGCCTTGTGCCTGTGTGAAGCCCTCCTGTCCCAGTGAGCTGTCCCTATTTGATGTTGTGTCTTACCGTGGCTGGACACTAGTACTGGTCAGAGCTCTGCTTGTACTGTATTGTCGGCTTACTTACTGTAAGACCAACAGTGTGTGTGCGTAGCACCCAGTAGGGAGTTCTCGGTGAATGCTCGGTGAACCGTCTCCAATGAGACGCTGTAATATGCCTGTTCCCATTGGTTAACATTAAGTTAAGTTAACATTGAGTGAACTCGACTGAAAGACCATAACATTGTTTCTCTGAAGGACAACACAGGATGAACAAGAACACGCCACACTGGCCCTCAGATGGACATGGTCCATCGGATCGCTTCAGAATGCCTAAAGAGGACTAGCTTCTTGCAGTGTGGCCTTATATGCAGTAGCCCATGAAAGAATCCCTGAGACAGGTGATTGGGGATCGGTACAGATTGATGACATCATCTGATAATGACTTCCCATTGGTTAATGTTTCGTGTTCGCCTTCAGAAAACCGAGGTAGCTCACAAATTGTATACTGATTCATGTTTTTTCAGTGGGTCCAGATGCATATTTACAGAACAGCGTTCTGTCCTCAATCGCCCCTTCACTGGATCCTCTTGAGCTTCCGTGGCCCACCGACCAATCAGAGAAAGTCCCACCGCGCGTTCCCTCTCCTCACACTCAGACGTCTCTGTTCAGACCAGCTGTACCGTGTTCCCATTCAGACGCCCTCTGCCTCCTTTCCCCTCTCCAACCCTGACCCAGCATCTGTCTCCTCAGGACTGAAGGGGCATCAGCACCCACCATACCCCACCCCACCCCATCCCACCCCACCCCCTCTCTCCTGTCCTCTCCTAT